>NC_012876.2:21791340-22091340 GCF_000003195.3 Sorghum bicolor | reverse complement strand
CATCGGCTGATGTGTCTGCTGGTTGGGGTGCTTCTACTTGGGGTTCTTCTTGCTGGGGTTTGTCTGCTTATGGTGCTTCTAGTGGTTGAGGAGGAGATGGTACTTGCTGAGTCTCTACGTCTGGGGGAGAAGGAGAAGATTCCACCGGAATAGGAGATACCGGAGGAGGAGGAGGAGTCACCACTTTTTTGGCGCTTTGTTTGTGCCCTGGTACTCTTGGCACCCTTTCTCTTTTGCTGGCTGGACTGGGGGGCATCGGCACCTTGACTCTTGGTTCCTGCCGATGCACTGGTTTGCTGTTATAGAAAAAGAATTTGTGGGTACCAATACAGCCGATGTAAAAATAAGATCGGTATGAATGAAGAGGTCTAACAGTTACCTTAAAAGCCTGTGCTAGAGTGGAAGCGGCTACCGATGGTGGTGTTTGAGTTCTCCTGGTGGTAACTTTCTTGAGGCGTATGCCTCGATGCACGATGGCGGCTAGAGTGGGAGCGTTGTGGCCGATTGAAGAGATTGGACCTGATGCAAACAGATCAATCGGCTTGCCACTTCTGCTGACCGATGGGGGAGTGTCATCGACCTGAAAAGTCACACAAAGAGTCAATTACCGATGAAAAAAAATTGAAACATCGGTTTAAAGATACTTAGGGTGTCAGTGGGAACTTCGTACTCAGGATCGATCATGCCGCAGTACGAAAGAGCCGATTTGTAGAATAGGTGCTCTTTCCATTCTGCCCACCACTGCTTATATGCCTGAGTGATAAAGGCGGCCGGGACCCACTCTGACAGGTCTACATCTGTATCGGCACTTGATGGCAGCTGGGCTACTCGAATCCATTCAAGGAGGCTAGTGATGGTTTCCCTGGGCTTTATCACATCGGCAAAATAGAGTGCAATCGGCAGCTGGCCGAAAGCTAACTGACGGGCTAGTGCCGATGGATTGTAGAATTCATAAGTCTAGCGGGAGGTTTTTCCACTGCCAAAGAAGTTCACTGGTATGGCTCTAGGAGTCACCAATGCCATCATCACTTCATTGTCCTTATCAAGAGCCTAGTCGAACGGGTTGAAAACCAGAGGAAACACGGCGTCTGGGTCATCATAAGCTAACCATGCTCGCTCATCTCTAGCCAAACCTTCGTACAAGGTTTGGAAGAATCGGCTAATCTGATCTGGATTAACCCCTGTGCCAAGCAGAATTATGACAGCTTCACCGAAGTTCAAGGGAGGTCGTGTTGCTGATTCTTCTTCACCCAGCACATTGTTCTCTGCTATGTCCCTTGGAAAGCGCTGTGCAAAAAGATTGAACTCCAGACGTTTGTGCATGTGGAGGCTGAGCCACATGTTAATGAACCACCAGGGACCTCCCAGATTACCGATGGACTGGCCAAGCAAGAGCTTCCTAGTTACTTGGTGGAGGAGGTGATATCGGCCACCATTGGCCAGATTTTCTGCTGCTGCTAGATAAACAGAAGTTGGTCCTGCCGATCGGCCACAAAACACAAATTTGTCTAGCCACGTGTTCAGGAAGCAGGTCTGCTCTTTTATGTCAACAGGTCCTGTTTTGCGGTATTTTTGGATATACCCCGACCAGCCACCGATAGTGCGGGTTTCTACCTTAGCACTGGGTTTGGTATCGAAAAAGTGGGTGCTATCGGCAGAAGAAACGTCCAGGCCAGTGAGCATAGCTACATCGGCAAGTGTAGGGGAAGCAGGGCCATGGCCAAAGACAAAGGCATTGAGGGTGTCTGACCAGAAATAAGATGCAGCTATCAACAGTGATTCATTCTTATGCATATTGGCAATGGACAACCTAATGCATTGGTCTAGCTTTCTCTCGCCCCACTGGACTTCCTTGGCGTTGCTGACCCTCAAGAACCAATCCTTCCACCCCACGGTAGGGCTGGGCCAGGAACGAAAAGTATCCTTCCACAGATCCAAAGAAAAATTCTCTGCTCTAAAAGGGATCCTGTTGGTTTCTGCGTTTATGAGGTTGGTTCCGAACCTCTTAGGGGCATGGTTCCGAACAAGAGCCGATAGGTGACTGCGGCCGTTATGTTGACGCCCGATCCGGTGTCGCAAAACGTCTTGTAGAAGCTGTATCCATTTATGGAGTAGTAGATGCTTGACATTCCTGGGTCGTCCTTCTTGGTCAAACACGGTGACTTAAGTTGATGATCTTGGCCTCCATGAACTGCAGTGACCATCTTAGCTGACTCGGTCCATACTTGCTTGTTCCTGTTCCTCCTGTTTGTCCCCTTCCTTGATTCACGTCTGGATTGATCTGAAATTTGTGTAGTCTTGTTCTTGAAGAAAAATGTCTCCTTCCTCCCTTTGATGTAGAAACTGATCTTTGCAGCACTGGCGTAGATGATAGCTCCCGTGGTGTTCAAGAATGGCCACCCTAAGATGATAGGTGCCCTCTCATCATTTCCGGTCTGTACTACTACGAAGTCTGTTGGGGCGTACAAGGTACCAACTCGGACACAAAGGTTCTTCAATATTCCTTTTGGAAAAGTTATCTTCTGATCTACAAACTGCAAACACATGGTTGTTTCTAATAAAGGATATGTAAAGAAATTTTCATAGAGTACTCTGGGTATAATGTTGACGCTGGAGCCAAAGTCACAGAGTGCTTCTGGGACGTCCACCATGCCGATGGAGATCGGGATGACGGGGCGTCCTGGATCACCTCTCTTGCCCGGCAGAAGGTCAGTAGTGAATTCAGTGACGGGGTAACTCCATTTACCTGCATCAAACATGTCTACAAGATTTGCAGATTCTAATCCTTCCGGTTGTGATGGTATACCGGGGTTAGTATCAGGAACAGCAACAGCTATTTGATTGAACTGAGATTCAATCATTTTATTAAAGCTAATTTGATTCTTGATGGCAGTAGAAAAATTATCCATTCTATTATTTATATTTTCTAGCATTTTATCATTAGATGTCAATTTCTTAGATAGGTTATCCATTAGCTCTCCTCGATTAGACACTAACTCTCTCAAAGGTGGAAAATTATTATTATTGTTGTAAGAATTGTTACCTTGATAATTACCTGAGTAGTTAGGCCTCTGTTGATTCCAACCTTGATTTTGTTGAGGACGGTTGTAGTAGTTGTTGTTGTTATTGTTGATGTAGTTCACATCCTCAGGCATCTCAGGGTAGTGGTTGCCTGAGTGTCCAGTATCTCCACACTCCTCACAAGTCATGTGAGAGTCGTAGATGTGCATAACTTCTTTCTTATCTCCAGCTCTATCATCGAGCTTCTTCATGAGCAGGTCTAGCTTTGCAGACAGCATGTCTACCTCCTTGAGCTGATGCATACCTCCACCTCTCTTGCGTGTCTGGGTCCTTTCTTCATTCTAGCTTTGGTTGGACGCCATCTTCTCCACAAGAGCTGTGGCTTGTGGTATAGTAAGTGATAAGAATGCTCCTCCAGCTACAGCATCCATGGTTTCTCGGGCACTGTTGTCGAGCCTATGATAAATGTCTACATCAATAGCCAACTCTCCATTCCATGATGGGGACATTCTAGGATGTAGTCTTGGAAGCGCTCCCATGCTTCTGGAACAGATTCATCATTTTGTTGCTGAAAACTTGTAATCTTCCCACGGAGAGCATTGGTCTTGCCCATGGGAAAGAACTTAGCCAGAAAGTTTGTGGAGCAGAGTGCCCACGTAGTATTCTTCTCCTTTGTAGCGTAGAACCACTGCTTCTCTCTAGCTAACAGTGAGAATGGCAAGAGGTGAAGTAGTATAGCATCTTTGGAAACTCCTGATATGGTAAATGTGTTGCAAATCTCCAGGAAGTGTTGTAGATGAGCACTAGCATCTTCGTGTGCCTTCCCATAGAACTGGTTGGATTGCACCATGTTGATAAGTCCAGACTTGAGCTCAAAGTTGCCATCGATCTCTGCAGCAGGTCCAGTGCGGATGTTGTCCGTAGTGGGAGCTGAGAACTCGCGGATTGATTTGTTCGCCATGGCTTCGAACTCTGAAGACAAGTTCCGGTGATCTTCTTGATTGGATGAAGCTTCTTGCTGAAGTCTTGATGATCTCTTCTTGAGCTTGGCTCTTGTCTTCTTGAATAATGCTTCGGGATTGTCAACAAAATTTCCTGGAAGATGTCTTCTATTCATACATTCCTCTGCATAAGATAAAATAGAAAAATATCGGGATAAACTGTATGAGAGAATAGATAAGCTCAATCAGATTAGTGATGCGAATGATAACTCAAAATCTTTTATTCCAGTCCTGATTAGTAATCAACCTTCCCCGGCAACGGCGCCAAAAATGCTTGTTGGGTATTCTTAACATCATTACCAAAAGTAGACTTAGTTTTCTAAATCTAGTAACGGTGCCAAAAATGCCAAACCTATCCCTCATACCACTTAAGCCAAGTTGTCATCCCCAGCATGACATGAGAGACGCGGTATTGAAATATGGAATTGCTCTTCTAAATAAATAATGAATGGGATCTGCAAGCGCACAGATTAATACCGATGTAGCATTTTAACCGTGAGGTATTCCAGGTATTGTTATTTATATTTTTACCACTTGGAAGGGATTAGTAATCATCAGTGTTGACTATAGAATAGAATATAAGATTGAGTATCTATCATTGCATGTATAATTGAGAACATTTATCTAACTCTTTCATACGGGGATAAGTGTCACATAAAGGATATATAAAGTAATGAATGGTGACAAAGATAATTAATCTGATCAGCATAACTTAGCCACATATAAATATGATAAGCACCTCAATTAGATATTCTAGCAAGTCATTAGCATGGAATTAGAACAAACTACAATAATATTTCCTAAGTTATCCTTAACTATATAGTCTAGCATATCATAGTTAGTGCAATTATACTTAGCAACCATTGTGAGACAGGACTACGCCCATGCATAGTGATATTAGCAAGGAATATGAGAAACATAGGAATCACTCCCTTGTAATAATGTTACTCTGCCAGCCCAATACACGAGAGGGGGACTATGTAAGAATCAATGAAGTTGTCACTATCACGAACTACCCCACGATCTGGCATATTGGGTACAATTGCAGATAAATACGGTATAAGCACCATGCCTACACAATATCTATCATTTACTCATGGATCCGATGGATAAACGCTATACGATCCTAAGCATGTATATAGATCCAATCTAACTAAGCCAAGTACATAACTATGACAAACTAAGAACAACATAATCTTGAATATAAACAAGTAGAGCAAAGTCATAAGCAATATATTGAAGTAGAACAAAGTCATATTCATAATATTGAAGAACAAAGATAATTAGAAAGCAATTAGAAGCACAATTAGAGAATTACCAAGAATCCTCTTGACAGATCCGGAAAACAATCGAGGATTGACTCCTTCTAGTTCTAATCCTATGTAGCTATGCTAATCTAGATATCTAGTTGATGTGGTGGCTCTAATCTTGATCAGGGGCTTCTTCTCCCTTGAGAATAATGAATTAGGGTTGAGAGGCTCTCTCCTCCAGGGGCCAGGGGGTTTGGTTTTATAGTCCCTTCAAGTGAATATGGGCCGTTGGATCAAACCGACATAGATTGTATGGTTTAGATTCATCCTTTAGGTCGGTGGAGATCTCCCACGAAGCAGTGTCCTGATTGGACACAGGGAGGGGGCGGGCGCCCAGGGGAACAGGGCGGGCGCCCTGCCTCTGGCCCCGTTTCATCTCCGCTTCGGTCTCGTGGCTTCTGGAGTCTTCTAGATGTAAGATAATTGCGCGGCATGTTAATATCTCTATGTAATCCCGACGTGTGGGCCTTTCTTCCGTATTTCCTGATAACCCCCTGTAGAAATAGACAAACACCAAAACTCGTGGAATTCTGTAAGATAAAACCCTAAGTCTAGATGTTGATTTCATTTGGATCCTTTTCTTTGTTTATTTGATAATTAAATTTGATACTTAAGGACCGTCAACAGTAACGGCTTCTCTTACGCTTGTTCCTCTCTCCTCAGTTTGAAGAGGACGCTCGAACAGACCCAGCCCTCGATGGCCAAGAGGCTTAAGGTGGGAGCGGCCTCCAAAGACTCAGGTTAGCGGTTTATTCCCGTCGTCATGGGAGTTGTGTTGTCCTTATGTCGATCACCATGGCGACTAACTTTTGCTTTCGAGTGCTTGCAGGCTCCTCCGATCCCCGGACGTCGACCGGTGTTGAGAGCGCCCCGCCCCGTCCATTGGTGGGGGAGTCCACCCCGCCGTCGCCGAAGCGGGTCGAGGCGCCTCGCCCCCAAGAGCAGGAGGGAGCTCCCGAGCCTCCTCGATCTAGGGTCGAGGGGAATCCTATCACAATAAGTGACGGGTCCAACGGCGACGGGCCTTCAAAGGAAGCTCGATCCATGGACGAGGAGGTCGAGGCTTCCCCTACGGCGAAGCGGACGCCATGGCCCATCAGGCTCCACTCCGTCAATGAGCGGAGGAAGAGGGAGGAGAAGGAGCGCGAGCGGGAGATGCGACAACAGCTGTAGGAGGGGCGGCAGCAGCCGCAGCATGAGGGGGAAGAAAGAGAGGAGGGACGGCGGCCAGAGGGACCCCAGCTCGAGGAGCTGCTGGAGTAGGACCGTCAGCAGGAGCTGCGGGAGCTCCAGGAGCAACAGCAGTAGAGGAGTCAGCAGTTAGAGGAACTGCTCAAGCCACCACCTCACAGTCCGCCCCAGCCAGTGCCGCCAACGCCACAAGAGCCTGAAGCCGGGGAGGAGGGTCTACCGGTTTATGGTCCGCAGACCCCGGCATGGCTCCGTCCGGGAGCGCCTGCTTCGATCCCAGCTGAGTCAGGGCGGGCGGACGGCGTGGTGGCGCTCGCTTGTATGATGCGCACCCCAGTCGACCCTCAGTCCGAGATCAAGGGCGTGATCTACGTCATCGACGGGATCGCTCCTGGATTCCTTCGAGAGCGTTGGTCGTGGGAGGATCGCATTCCCACCGAGGAGGACGAGGCCGGGACGTCGGGCGGCGGTGGAGCCAGCAAAATCGGAACTTGGAGGACCGTGGATGACGACGGGCAATTCCCTTCCCTCATCGACCAGTTTTTGCGTCATGGGGGATCGCTCGAGACCGTCGAAGAGCCCATCCGGGGTGTCAAGGCGCGTGCGGATGAGGAGATGGAAAACTGGTGCCCTGATCGGATCCGCATTCGGGCCTCCACCGACCCGTCCGAGCCTAACATCTTTTTGGATGATCGGAAAGAGGCCGAAAAGTGGGAACATCTCGAGGAGCTTCGCCTCTGCATGAAGCATGTGGTGGCGCTCCTGTCCGATGTCGTCAACAACGTGCTCAGACCGGCTTATTTTGTAAGTATTTTTGGGCCTTAGCTATCATAGGACGTTCTGGTTTTGTGTTCTTACTGTCCACCTGCTGGTTTGCAGGATCTGAAAGAGACCTCCCATATCATGTCAAGCTTTATCCACGCGACGAGGGGCGGCTGGGAGCAACTCCCTCTCCTCAAGGACCAACTCCTGGAGTCGCAGGAGAAACTCCTCAAGGCTTACAAGGAACTTTTGGCGCTCAAGGAGGAGAAGAAGGAGAGGGAGGCCGCTCTGGCCGAAGCTCGGGAGGCCTCGAGGAAGGCGGTAGAAGAGGCAACGCTGCTGAGGGAGCGGACCGTGTCGGTCGAGGAGGCTGCGTCCAAGGCCCAAGAAGAGGCCAAGTTTTATAAGGACGCAGCTGTCGATCTTGACTAGGAGAAGGCCCTTCTCAAGGCTGATCTTGCCTCTGCCCGAGAGGTCTACCATGAGATGAAGGTGGAGTGTGTCAAGGGCGAGATCGCTCGAAGCACCGCAGAGGATCTCGAGGCGGAGCGGGCTCGATCTCGCAGCCTCTCTGACGACATCGACCGTCTGAAGAGAGCGTTGTTAGAGACTCCAAAAGTTTATTACATAGCGGAACATAATAAATCACATAGTCTTATACAATCATAATAATAATATTAAACAATGCTCTCGACGGAAGCACCACACAGGGACATGTTGACTGGTTGACTCCAAGCCTAATATTCATAACGGTAGTCCTCATTCCAACCATCATCATTACCATAACCTGGGGTGTTGGGAAATTGCAAGAGTGAGCACATATACTCAACATGTATAACCAGAAGTTCATGAGGCTCAAATAGCTGACACTGGTTTGACTACATTTAGCTTTTAATAGTGGATAGCATGTTCATAACGGATAGCAAATATCAAGGTAGCATTTATAATCGATTAATCACATGATCAAGTGTAAGAATAATTAACTCTTAGCATAAACGATAATCAAATGAAAATAATAACATAATAAGCTCATCATCTTAATGTAGATGTCCCCAAGGCCGCTCCTGACCGTGAGCTCGGCTATTATACTAGTTTTTAACACACTGCAGAGGTTGTACATCTTTACCCATGAGTCATGATTTACCCTTTCGCCCGAGGTAGCTAATCTCTTAACCCTCTTCATAGGGAAGTCGGCAGGGATCACTATGAAGCCTTTCAAAAGTTCGTCTAACATGTTAGGGCCGCAAGGTTTCCTTCGCGCACAGATATAGATGCCCCCTTCCAAATTGACACAATGACGCGTAGCCTATACACATAAGGACAGGGGCTCGCACTATACCCAAAATGGTTCAGCCCCTCTAGCGCCCTTTCGGGTAACCTCTAACAAGCTAGAAAAGGTCTTCATACTGAGCTAAAGCCAGAGCCATTATAGCCGTCATGCTTGCACTGTTATCCAGGGTGATCACGTACAGACAAGATCTCATACAGTTATTTGTCATTCTTTTATGTTCATTGCACAGCTATTAATCATCTTACAAGATCATGGATTATATCAAGCACTAGCATATCTACACCAAATGCATATCAAGTAGGCAGCAAGGTATCCAGGTAACAATCATCTATGATTTTGCTAAGGTCGACAAGGTGAAAGCATGCATATGATATATATGTGTATTTATAAGTGAATAGGTAACAATGATGATCCCAAGTTATACTTGCCTTGATCAAAGCTCTCCTGAGCCTGCTGGTCTTCAAAGGCTTGGTCTTCATCACCAACGTACGGCTCATCATCTATTCCCAAACATCAATCAACAACACATAATCCAATGTAAACAATCATACACAAAGCAAAGAAGCTATAATTAGAACATTACACCAACAGTGAGAAATCAAAGATAAAGGTTTATGAAAATATTCTACGCAGCTCTACGATCACACAAACGTAAAGTTCATGAAAATCGGAATTAAAACGTAGAAGTTATGAATTTTCTAAGATTTCCTATAGATAAATAAATAATTAAATGCTACTGCGAAAATATAAAGTTTCAAAACAGAGAAATAATACTTCTAACATGTAGAGCTCGTAAATACGAATCTAACGAAATTTGAATGGGCCAAATCGGATTTAAAATGAGTATTTTATTACCAAATCAATTTCAATGGTAAAACTATCAACAACAGAAAACGTATTTTGTTTTTAAGCCGATGAAAATACGTGTTCAAAGTTGAGAAAACGTATTCGGCTGAATACGCTAGGGACTGCGGGTTATAAAGTCAAATTCTCCAGGGGCTCTTAAACAAAATACCTCCACCGAAGGGGTATCTTCTAATCTTAGCCTTAGATCCACCATCCAACGGCCGAAAACCACCCAGGGGAAAAACAGGCAGCGGCCGGCCGGCTTCCAGGGCTCCGGCGCGGCGGCGCCATTGCCGCGGCCTGGGAGCTCGCCGGCGTTAGCCATTCTCACGACTCTGTGCACCAAAAACCAAGCCGCGGGCACGGGAAGAAGGAGGAGCATCCCACGAACTCACCTAGCGTCTTTGGTCGGGCCGAGAGGGAGCGAGAAGCTCGCGTCGCGGCGGGGAGAGAGTGCCGTCTTTGCCGAGATCTAAAAGCGCGCGGCTAGGGCTCCTGTGCACCAAAAAAACAGCAAAGGGGGTCGTGGCGGGTTCTTGGAAGGTTTATAGGGACTTGGTTGGACGCGTTTAGCAGGCAATCCCGAGAAATCGGGCCTCGGTTCGATCCGGCCGAGTCCAACTCGCTCATGGTTCTGGGAAGAAGATGGGAGGGGGAAACGAGGCACTGCCATGTGGGGGCCGGGTGTCAACGAGCCAAGGGAGAGGGAAGACAGGCGCGGGCTGTCCGTTGGGCCGCGTTTCGGCCCAAGCGCGGGGGAAGGAGTGCGCCGAGGGACTGGCCGGCTGCGGGGAGGGATAGAGCTGGGCCGAGTTGGGGTGGTTTGCCTTTCCCCTTTTTTTCTATTTTCTAAAGCCTTTTCCAAATGGAGTTTTGAAAGCAAATAAATTCTAAACAAAAGTCAACAACCAAAAATTAAATATGCTCCAGCATGAATACAAAATATGTTTCTAAGCTTATGATGAATTTTAATTTCAACAAAAATTTATTTGTTTACTAAATTAAATGCCCACAAAATGCTTAAATAAATCCAATTAAATCCTATTAATTCAAAAGCAAATTTTTTGGTGTTACAGCAGTCAACACTAGGAATGGAAACTTCGAGCTTCGCACTGGCCTACTCACGATGGTGCAGGCAAACTAGTTCTATGGTTTGCCAAGTGAGGACGCAAATGCGCATCTACAGAACTTCCTTGAGCTGTGCGAAACCATCATTATCAAGGATGTCGCACCTAAAAGCATCAAGCTCCGCTTGTTTCCCTTCTCCCTCTCAGGGAAGGCGAAGCAATGGTTCTACCAGAGCATGGAAGCTGTCAACACGTGGGACAAATGTTCCGCGGCGTTCCTCGCGAATTTTTTCCCTATGAGCATTTAAACAAATGCTCTGAGGGGAAGGATATCAAACTTCCAGTAGACTTCACTCGAATCCATTCATGAGGCTTGGGAAAGGCTCTAGGAGTACATCCGGGCCTGCCCCCACCACAAGATGGAAGATTGGCTCGTGCTTAAGAATTTCTATGAGGGGCTCATGCCCATGTCTAAGGGACACGTCGATGCCACTGCTGGAGGCGCGTTCCTCTCCCTAACCATCGAGATTGCTGCGACATTAATTGAGAAGATGGTAACCAACAAGAGTTGGGGAGAGGGACACAAAACACAAAAAGGCATCCATACCGTGAAGGAGACAGATCTGCTTGCCATAAAAAATAGACCTACTAATGAAGAGATTGGACGGATAGGCCACTGATCCTACCACCAGCACTGTCCAAGCCATCGACTCACGCATGACGTGTGAGGAATGTGAGAATGTTGGCCACATGGGGATCAATTGCCCTGGAACCCAGGAGCACGCATCGTTCATCAACAACGGTTCCGCTAACAACAAGGTAATGGGTGGAACAACCAAAACCGCCCCTAAGGTAATTACTCCAGTTTTAATCCCTCCCAGCCTTCGCTGAAAGATCTTGTGCTAGGTCAGGCCAAAATCAATGAAAATCTTGTTAAAAAGCTTTCTGAAAATGATCAAATGTTTGTCAACATAAATACAAAGCTTGATGGCCTAACCCTTTCTGTTAGAGATCAACTAGCTTTTAATAAGAAGATCAAGTTTAAAGTAGCTCAACTTGCTTCTGCCGCTAAAGCTATTGTGTTGACACCGTTTTTGGACACGTATCCAGGATCGGTAGAGTGTAGGTCAGCAAGATGCGGTGGCAGTACTTGATCTGCGGGAGAAGCTGCCGATGAGGATGGTTGCCGATGAAGTGATAGCCGAATATGACTAAGTTCATAGGTGGTGATGTGTTTGTGCCGATGGTCGGTGTTAGCTTGTGCCGATAGCTGTGATAAGGAGGTCTGCCGATGATGCGGAAGAAAAGCCTGAAGGTTGCCGATTGGCTAGTGGAGGTGTCCTAGTTTGTCACGGGAGGATAGTTTTATGTTTTCCTTAGTTATTTAAATCGTTTTATACACGGATTCTGTTTAAATTTGGAATTCGAGTTCTAGTCGTGTCTGGTTGTAGCTCTTTGAGCAGGGTATAAATGTAGACCCTAGGGCATTGTAATACAGACATCTATCAATCAATCAAACACAAGTTTCTACTCATATTCTAGCATCTACTTTTTCGACGACTTCGTCATATTTTTCCTTTTTATTACGAGTTCTTAGGAGTTCGTTGACTTAAGCTCGGCGTATTCTCAAGTTTCGCGTGAATACCTCTTGGCCGTGGCATCCGGGCGCATCTTTGTTGTCGGGACCAAAGTATCCAAGTTATCACCTTTGCTGATAGTAAGGTCAAATCAGCTGGCACGCCTTAACGTTTAAATCGGGTATTAGCCCTTTGTGTCTACAGATCCACTTTTGCATCAACACATCTTTTGGCACGCCCGGTGGGACCAGATTCAAGATCAAGATCAACATGTCGACTACTGAGTTTGATCAGGAGAACGTCATCCCCGTGACGGAAGCCAATCTCAAGGATGAGTAGAAGCAAGCTATCGCTAAAGCCATGGAGGATTACAAGCAGCAATGCATGAGGTCCTTCAGCATGAACAGGAGCGGCGAAGTGATCCAAAAGGATGCGCTGCCGATGCCTCGGCAGGTTACTTTTGAAGCCAATCCTGGTAAACTTCAAGAGATGGTCGATAGTGCTATCAACCGTGCCTTGATCAAGCAAGCTGGTGTGCTGTCTAATACGGTTTTCAATGCCGTGGCTAGAACTTTCAAGGAAGGACAATTGCCACCAGATTATGTGGGCCCCTCTCATCATCAGCCAGGATCACCGGTGGTCACAGCTCCATCGGTTGCTACAGCCGCTGCGGGCACGGAAATTCCTGTTCCTCCAAGCACGTTAGGTGTCACTAATGCACAATCTACGCCGATGACAACTAATCCACCGACTTTAGATGAACAGATCAAGCTCACCATAGATCTATTGGCATCGGCAATGTCGGGACTAGTTCCTCCTCCTAACTGGTGGGGTTTCGGTATGCCCCCAAAATACTGGAAGACACCTGGCACATCTCAGGCAACCGATATGAGAGGCAAGGTTCCTATGGCATCGGCACCCCCAAATATGCCGATGAATCAGAGTCCCCAGTATACTACAACCACCACTACAAGACCTTACACTGGCAATTCTCAAGCTCCAACTTTCCAGATGCCCAACACATCGGGAGACTCAATGCTGATGCAACAGAGACTTATGACTCAGCCAGGGTATGTCAATTCAATGATGATGCCCAATTACCAGTCATCGGTAGGACCAATGCCGATGAACGCTAATAGTGGATGGCTTGGGCAGCAAGTCTTTCCGCAAACGCCCCAACAGAATCATCAGGCTACAGGGTTCCAGCAAGGCCAGATCTACCCCGGGTTCCATAATCAGGGACTACCTAACCAGCCAATGAATCTTGGGCAGCAAATCGGCGGACAGCAGATCGGCGCACAGCAGTTTGGTGGTCAGCAGGTGGGTGGCCAAATGATTAACCCAATGTTCCATGCAGATCGTGCGCCGCACAGACACGTGGAAGCTTACCAGCAGGTGCCGGATCCGCAACCGCCTCATCGGCAAGATGCCGATGCTTATTGGGCCGACAAGATTGCTGAAGTGATCAGAGATCAATTTGGGATAAAACCCAAAGTCAACACTTACTCCTATCGGACACCATATCCTCTCGCATATGATTTGATCCCGCTTCCAAATCAGTACAAGGTACACGATTTTACTAAGTTTTCTGGGTAGGATGACACGTCAACAATGGAGCATGTCAACAGGTTCATCATCCAGTGCGGAGAAGCTGCCAATAGGGACGAGTTAAGGGTTCGCTTATTCTCATCATCATTATCTGGATCGGCTTTTACTTGGTTTATATCATTACCTTCCAACTCAGTGGTCACTTGGGCCGATCTAGAGAAGCAATTCCATAAGTATTTCTTTTCTGGTGTCCATGAGAAGAAGTTCATCGATTTGGTCAAATTGAGGCAACGCAATGATGAATCAGTTGAAAGTTTTGTGCAAAGGATACGGGAGGTCAAGAACAAATGCTATAGTTTGGTTCTGGATGATCGACAGCTAGCCGATTTGGCTTTCCAGGGCTTGTTGCCACATATCAGGGACAAGTATGCATCTCAAGAGTTTGAAAGCTTGAGTCATTTGGTGCAGAGAATTTCTGATCAAGATATCAAGCCTTTCGAGCCCAAGAGAGCATGGAATAAAAAGGTATCATTTGTGGATGAGGCTGCAAGCTCGGACTCTGATGAAGAACCAGTCATCGGCTTGGCAGAATGGGTGAAAAATAAAAAGCCGATGTCTTGTCCTTTTGGACATAAAGAGCCAGAGAAATTCGCGTTTGACATCACTAAGGCCGATAGGATATTTGACTTTCTACTTCAAGAGGGTCAAATCAAATTTTCACCCAATCATGTGATCCCGTCGGCTGAGGAATTGAAAAGGATGAAATATTGTAAGTGGCACAATGCGACTTCTCACGACACTAATGAGTGTAAAGTTTTTAGACAGCAGCTGCAATCGGATATAGAATCTAGAAGGATCAAATTTGACAGCTCCAAAACTCAGAAGCCGATGAAGATTGATCAACATCCCTTCCCAACAAACATGCTGGATGCTAAGGGAAAGGCCAAAGTCTTGACATCGAAAGTAGCTGAAAGAAGTGCATCGGTAGATCCCCAGCATCAGGTTACTACTGCCGATGCAAAAGGAAAAGGCTTAATCCAGGAAGGAACTAATTCAGGAAGGCCTCCCCGATCTGGTATCGTGATAACTCACAGAAGGCCTTGGGAAACTTGGCAACAATGTGAGGATCGGTATCGGCGCCAGCAGGAAGATTATCGTTGGGAAGAAGAAAGACGCCGACAAGAGTGGAATCAGCATAGGGATCACTGGAATTGTCCGTTCTTCATCCATTGCTGAGAGGAAAATATTAAGCTTCCTACTGTCAGAGATTGTCCTGAGTGCAATGTTATGATCGGTATGATAGATCTGATCGGCGCTATCATGACGACGATCGGCTTTTTAATGGGCCGATTAGGGGGAGAGCATCCGTTCACGATCGGCTGGGGGGCAGGCTCAATGTGCACGACCGGCTCGGTGATCATTTTCAGTATTTTCCCAGGAACCAGGAAGAACTTGAAGAGATGGCTAATGCACGGGTTCCCGATAAGTTCATCTTCTGCAGGGATGCCAATACTTATCGGATGGAGTCAAGAAAATATCATCACCCATCGGTAAGGTAGCAGCAACTCCCTCCATGGTGTCCAGAAGGGTTGACCAGGACACAAAAGAGAAGGCTACAGCGCGAAAGGCGAGAAGAGTTAAGCAAGGGTGAGAACTCCGGCCAGTCTGGGGATCATCAACAAGCAGATCCTAAGGGGAAGGGGCCATCGGCAGATGTCAACATGGTATTTATGTTGCTGATGGAATTCCTTGCGTCGTCCAGCGATGACAAATTGGAGTTTTCCGATCAGATAGCTCAGTTGCCTCTGGACCCAATGACCGCTATCTTTGAAAAGCCTGCCGACAATGAAAGGCAACATCTTAAGGCTCTATTTGTCAAAGGAAGAGTGGATGGTCAGCCGATGACCAAAATTTTGATTGATGGAGGAGCTGCTATCAATATCATGCCATACGCAGTGTATCGGAAGCTTGGGAAAGGAGACCAGGATTTGACCAAGACCGATATGATGCTCAAGGACTTTGAAGGCAACGTGTCTCCAGTCTAGGGAGCCGTGTGCGTTGAGTTGACCATCGGCAGTAAAACCTTGCCGACAACCTTCTTCGTGATCAGCGGAAAGGGTGTTTATAACTTACTGTTGGGAAGAGATTGGATTCATGACAATTGTTGCATCCCGTCTACAATGCACCAGTGCTTGGTTCAGTGGGTAGGTGACAAGATTGAAATTGTCCCGGGAGATTCTTCCTATGTTATTGCATCGGCAGAGGCAGACACCGATGAAAGATCTAGGTGTATTTTAGGAGAGGTCTGGGAAAGAGATTTTCTCAAGGTTGCCGATTATGAGATTCCACCGATCCAAGCAGTCGGTTCTGACGAAGGTTTTTAATGGATAGGTTCGCCGATGATGGAAAGTTAGGCCAGGGATTCATGTCGGTCGATGATTTGGTAGAAGTAGATATAGGTAATGGTGATAAGCCTAGGCCTACATTTATTAGTGCTAAGTTAAATGCTGAGTTTCAGCAACAGTTAACTGATTTGTTAAAGGAATATAAAGATTGCTTTGCTTGGGATTATACTGAGATGCCTGGTTTGGACCGATCGATTGTTGAACATCGGTTGCCTATCAAGTCTGGATTTCGGCCACATCAGCAGCCAGCTCGCGGATGTAATCCTAATATTCTTCCCGACATTAAGGCCGAAATAACTAAACTTATTGAAGCCAAATTTATTCGGCAGTGTCGGTATGCCGAGTGGATTTCCAATGTTGTTCCGGTTTACAAGAAGAACGGGAAGCTTCGGGTCTGCATTGATTTCTGGAATCTTAACAAAGCTACACCGATGGATGGCTACCCAATGCCAGTTGCCGATCTGCTAGTTGACGCTGCGGCCAGGCATCAGATTATTAGCTTTATGGATGGCAATGCAGGATACAATCAAATATTCATGGCTGAAGAGGATATTCCAAAGACTGCATTTAGATGTCCTAGTCATGTTGGGTTGTTTGAATGGATAGTCATGACCTTTGGCTTGAAGAATGCTGGTGCTACTTAGCAGAGGGCCATGAATTTTATATTTCATGAATTCATCGGCAAGCTGGTGGAGATTTATATTGATGATGTCGTGGTTAAGTCTGGAGACTTCACAGAGCATCTTGCCGATCTACGAAAGGTGTTGGAATGCACGAGGAAGCATGGTTTGAAAATGAATCCCAATAAGTGTGCATTTGGTGTATCGGCAGGACAGTTTCTTGGTTTCATGGTGCATCAAAGGGGGATTGAAATTAGTCAAAGATCTATTGATGCCATCAACAAAATATTTGCCCCTACCAACAAGACTGAGCTCTAGTCCTTGATCGGCAAGGCCGATCAAGAATTCGTTTGGGGGAAAGAACAACAGTTGGCTCTGGATGAAATCAAGAATTATTTAGTGAGTCCTCCAGTTCTGATTCCACCTCATCAAGGGAAGCCTTTCAGATTGTATTTGTCTACCAATGGGATGGTCATCGGTTCAGCTTTAATTCAATTATTTGAAGGGAGAGAGTGTGTGATTTATTACTTAAGCAGGAGGTTGATTGATGCTGAGACTTGGTATTCGGCTATTGAGAAACTATGCTTGTGCCTATATTTCTCTTGTATCAAGTTAAGGCACTATTTGCTATCGGCCGAATGCACTGTTATTTGCAAAAATGATTTGGTCCGATACATGCTATCTATGTCGATCATGAGTGGCAGGATCGGTAAGTGGATTTTGGCACTGTCATAATTCGATCTGTGTTACGAATTGGCTAAAGCGGTTAAGGGACAGATTATGGCTGATTTTGTGACCCAACATTGTGGTACAGTAGAGACTTTGGAGATTGTACCTTGGACGCTCTTCTTTGATGGATCCACGTGTGACAGGGGGGCAGGAATCGGCATCGTGTTAATTTCCCCTCGAGGAAGGAAGTATGGATTTTCCTTACCAATTGTCGCTACGTCCACAAATAATCAGGCTGAGTATCAAGCTTTAATAAGAGGATTGGAGTTACTAAGAGAAGTTCATACTGATGCCGTTGAGGTCTTCGGGGATTCTATGCTAGTTATAAATCAATTGGCTGGAAACTATGAATGCCGAAGTGAAGTCCTCATAACTTATTACGAAAGGAGTATGCAACTGTTAAATGAATTCAAGGATTTCCGATTAGAGCATGTTCCTCGATTGCATAATGAAGAGGCCAATCGGTTGGCTAAGCATGCCTCGGGATATCAGCCTATGATTAATGCAATATCGGCAATCGGTGCAGATGATTGGAGAAAAGAAATCATTGATTATTTGAAGCATCCATCTAGGAAAGTTGAGAGACGGGTTCGGTTTCAAGCCACCAAGTATGTGCTCCTCGAAGATGAATTGTATTATCGAACTATTGACGGGATTCTTCTCCGATGCTTAGGTGATGATGAAGCTAAGAGTTTGATGGGAGAAATCCATGAAGAGGTATGTGGAGCACATCAGTCGGCTTTTAAGATGAAGTGGATGATTAGGAGGAATGGATATTATTGGCCGACCATACTTGAAGATTGCTTTAAATATTTCAAGGGATGTCAAGGATGTCAGAAATTTGGCAACATTCAAAGAGCGCCCGCATCGGCCATGAATCCTATCATCAAACCTTGGCCGTTCCGGGGATGGGCTATTGACTTAATCGGTCAGATTTATCCACCGTCTAGCAAAGGGCATAAGTTTATCTTGGTTGCCACCGATTATTTCACCAAATCGGTTGAAGCTATTCCTTTGAAGACAGTTACATCGACCAATATGATTGATTTTGTGAAAGAGCACATCATTTACCGATTTGGAATTCCTCAGACAATTACTACCGATCAGGGCACTATGTTCACATCAGGGGAGTTTGATGAATTTGCAATCGGTATGGGAATTAAAGTATTGAATTCTTCTCCTTACTATGCTCAAGCTAATGGGCAGGCCGAGGCATCTAACAAAGGGATTATCAAGCTTATCAAACGGAAGATTGAGGAAAATCCTAGGAGGTGGCATACGTTGTTGAATGAAGCTTTGTGGTCAGACCGGATGGCTTGTCATGGATCGACCAAGGTTTCACCTTATCAGTTGGTGTATGGGCATGATGCAGTGCTACCTTGGGAAATTAAGGCTGGGTCTAGGCGAATATCTTTTCAAGATCAATTGGCTGCCGATGATTATGTTACTTTGATGACAGACGAGTTGGATGATCTAGCAGGACATCGGCTGAAGGCCTTGATGAGTATAGAAGAGAATTATAAGAGGGTTGCCAGATGGTATGATAAGAAAGTAAAGGCTAAGGAGTTTGCCGATGGAGACTTGGTGTGGAAATTAATCCTACCGATCGGGACTAAGAGTTCAAAATTTGGGAAGTGGTCGCCCAATTGGGAGAGACCCTATCGGATAAGTCGATCGGCTCCTGGTAATGCTTATATCTTAGAAACCCTCGAAGGGGTCGAATTTCCCAGAGCATTAAATGGCAAATATCTGAAGAAGTACTACCCAAGTATATGGGTCGATGCATAAAAGTTTAAATGCCGATAACACTCCTATCGGCTGGATCAAAATGTGTCTAGGGCCGGACTTAATGTTTTAAAAGATGCCGATAACAGTCCTATCGGCTAGACTAAACGTCAGAAAAGCTGGAAAGCAGAGGGGCGAGGATGTATTGACGATGAAGAGCTCATGTATTCAACAGTGCCTGGATCGCCGATATGGCGCGCAGACGGATCTGGTTGGCTTCCTCTTTCTCCTTCAAATCGTCATCGGCAGAGCCTTCCATTAGCTTCAGCTTCTTTTTCATCAGCAGCACCTTACAGCCATGAATGTTTCGTTCTTGCTCGAGAAGCTTGATTGTCTCTGGCAATTGGCTTTCTTCCTGCCGGGCTTGGGATAGGGCATCCTCTACCTACTTGAGCTCTGCCAACAGGGCTTCTCTTCTCGCCGATAGATCAGAAATCTTCTGCATTAATGCATCTCCCGAAGATTGTAAGATGCCGATGTTATTGTGCTTCTCATCGGCGAGGAGCTTCACTTTCATCATCTCCTCAAAAAGTTGAGTTTGGGCCGCTCTATCGGCAAGGCACTAGGCAGCCTTCTGGTACTGTAGTTGACGGCTCTCCAGATGTGCTGCTTGGAAGAGGATTTCTTCGGCATCGGTGGGGATTTGGCCTCTTAGGGTCTTGAATAAAGCCTTGGCCGGATCAGAGTCATCAATTAGCTGGGCTGTGTCTTAGTGGAGGAGAGCCGATAGTTCTTCCAGCTTTGCCCTGACCTCTGCCGATGTGATCCCAACTGCCCGAGAAGAGCTTGCTTCTTCACCTTCATCTTCAGAGATGTCGATGGCGAAAGAGAATAGGCTATTGAGAGAGTCCTCCTGAAGAAAAGTTAAAACGAGTTATTCTGTGGTCAGGTATTGATAAATAATGCAGACGGGAATGGATAACTTACTTGTTTCAGGGCAATCTCTCGCCTCTGACTAGAAGATGCCGATGGGATCACAGGTTGATGGGCTGAGGCTGCCGATTGAACTATGTCAGCTGAAAGAATAACAGAAATAATTGTAAGACAGAAGGGATGAGTTCATCGGTAGTAATTTCATAAGAAGTGTATTACCTTGGGGAGATGCAGCGCTTGTCTGGATCGAAGAGACTACCGATGATATGATTAATCCTGCTGGATCGGTAGCCCGCTCGCCCATGTCAGCCGATGTATCTGCTGGCTGAGGCACTTCTGGCTGGGGTTCTTCTCGGTGGAGTTCTTCCATTTGAGGTGCTTCTTGCGGCTGAGGGGGAGATGGTACTTGTTGTGTCTGTGTTTCTGGAGAAGAAGGAGATGATTCCACCGGGATTGGAGATACCAGAGGAGGAGGGGGCGTTGCTACTCTCTGGCGCTTTTTTGTGCTCTGGTACTCTTGGCACCTTTTCTCTTCTGCTGACTGGACTGGGGGGCATCGGCACTTGTGCTTCTGGTTTTTGCCGATGCGCCGGTATGCTGATACAGAAAAGAAAATTTGTGAGCACAAGTGTGACAGATGTAAGAGTGGAATCGGTATGAATGAAAAAGAGTTCGAATAATTACCCTGAAGGGTTGTGCTAGGGTAGAAGCGGCTACCGATGGAGATGTCTTTGGGCGTTTGGTGGTGACTTTCTTCAGACGCACACCTCGATGCATTATGGCAGCTAAAGTGGGAGCGTTGTTGCCGATTAAAGAGATCGGGCTTGGTGGAAAAAGATCAATCGGCTTGCCACTCCTACTGACCGATGGAGGGGTGTTGTCAACCTGCAAAATAATACAGAAGTGAGTTACCGATGGAAATAAAATTGAAAGAATTGAAACATTGGTTCGAAGATACTTACAGTATTATCGGGAACTTCATACTGGGGATCGATCATGCCGCGGTACGTAAGAGCCGATCTGCAGAACAAATGCTCCTTCCATTCTGCCCACCATTGTTTGTACGACTGAGTGATGAAGGCGGCCGGGACCCACTCTGATAAATCTGCATCTGTATCGGCACTTGATGGCAGTTGAGCTACTCGAATCCATTCGAGGAGGTTACTGATGGCTTCCTTGGGTTTTATTACATCAGCATAACAGAGTGCAATCAGCAGCTGGCCGAAAGCTAATTTACGAGCTAGTGCCGATGGGTTATAGAACTCATAAGTTTGATTGGAGGTTTTCCCACTGCCAAAAAAGTTTACTGGTATAGCTCTGGGAGTGATCAATGCCATCATCACTTCATGATCCTTGTTGAGAGTATCGTTGAATGGATGGAAGATCAAAGGAAACATTGTGTCTGGATCATCATAAGGCAACCATTGTCACGGAACCGTCCAAATTATAAGAGCACAAGTACAAAAACAATCACCGAAGCGATCAATTTATCATACTTGAGCCCATATAACTCCGGTAGTCCAACAAAATCACGAGGGATTTCAAACCAACCAACATACAAGCCAAGATCGTAGTGATTCAACATAACAAGTCACACGTTACATACATTTCGCAAGTAGTTCAAATACATCGGAGTTCGATAAGGTTATTACAACTCAGGTTTACAAATAGCGGAAGCAAAGTAATTTGAAACCAATATCACTTTTATTTCAAATACATGCCAGTACCATGGTCCGTTCCAACAAAAGCATCATAGATGAGGTAAGTAGAAAGGATCATGCCCATGATCTTACTCCTTTCCTATAGCAGGAGTCATCCAAATCTTGCAGTAGCTATGATACATCACAACCTGCAACAAGTGGGAATAAACCCTGAGTACGAGAATGTACTCAGCTAGACTTACCCGTCATAAACCAGAAATAAATGACACCAAGGAGTATGCAAGGCTGATATATAAGTGGAGCTTGTTGGACAACATTTTGCATAAAAAGCTTAAGTATAAATAGTTAAACCTTTCTTATTTAGCATCCATTTAATTCTCATTAACCTATTAACTAGATTAGCACCTGTACTAAGCAATCACTTGATTAATATCAATCAATAATAACCATATCAGGTTTATTAAGGCCGTGATCATCATCATCATCATCATAGAACCATTAAGTTATTAGTGAATGCTACGTTTGCCGCTGCTCTGTCAAGTTCTCACTATCCGGGAGAGACGGCGATTCGAATCGATTCCTATCCAGCTGGAGGGGTATTCCTAGCACTCACCCAAGCATCCCCCGTCGGAGAGCCAACGGGTCACCTTTGGTACGACTCAGGAATCGCGGTTCCGATCAGCGCCGCACTCCCAGGGCTACCACTCTGCCAGGGAGGTCAGGAATTTTAACTCACCTGCCTTTGGACTTACGCCAATGGTCCCCCGCACACCGCACTTCCTCCGGTAGTGCGCACTTTATACTTGCCGGTCTTCCGGCCTGAGTCATATTACTAGGCTTCGCGGTCGGAACGAGTTATCCGGCCAACTAAGTGTTAGGCATGCGTTCAACATGACAAGAGGACGTACAACGGTCGGTCCTTAATCGACACAGACGGGGATAGATCCACACCCAAGACCTCCATGCCTTGTTGCTTCACTATCATCATCCCGCCCGGTCTCCTTTCATATTATTAACACATGGTTCTTTTCCACGATAGCAAATATAGCCAACCGTGATCTGGAATCCACCAATATCCTGCAGGTGACAGGAAATCACCTGGCTTCTACCGAGCTAAGCATGGCTAAGCAGAGACGTGATCCTAACTAATTAGGATTCAGGTTATATATATACTGGACAAGGAAGGGTATATATATGCAGCAAGGGTTTCATCCAACTCCTATACTTAATGCAACAATACATATATAACAAATATATACTCATTCACTTTCAAAAAGTAGGAGGCTTATAATGCTCCGGGGCTTGCCTGGAATGTGACACCGAGTCAGATTAGTTAGCTTGCTCCGTCTTGGTGACATCTAAGATCATAACACTTGCTTAATCAATCCATCTCCGGGATGATCCACCATCACGTCCTTCACGTGGTTCATCTAGCGTACCTAGATGACATGCAAGATGCAAGTGCATGAACACATGTTTCATAGGATCACATAACACTAATTAACACCACCAAGACATGAGTCACTTAAAACCACACACAATGTAAGTTAATCAAGCATTCATGCATTTTTAGCAATTCTGGACATACATGCAACAGTTGAGTAAATAAATCATAACCAGAGTTCTACAGACCCAAAATCCATGCAACAAGACATTATGGAAAGCTTATAAAATTATATACAATTCATATTTAATCATCTTAGCATTATTAGAAAGTTACCTAAGTCAAACATACATATTTACAGAATCTGGTCCAGGAATTCCAGAGATCAAGCATTTTGACAGATAAACTTTATACCCTTATAACTCACAAACCATTTATCAAAATGATATGAAACTCTAACACAAGCGAGATGAAAGAGTTATCTACAACTTTTGTATAGAAAAGTTTCACAGCAAACATAATTTATACTATGGAATTAATTGCACAATCAGGACTGCGCATGTTGCCCCAAACAGTAGGGTACAAATAAAGACAGAAAACTGATAGGCACTTGAAGCAAGCATAACTGGAGTTACACAACTCCAAAAGACATGAAAGAAGACATTCTGGAAAGCTTAATAAATTATATATATTTCATCTTTAAACATCAAAGCATGATTCTCAACTTAAGCTGGTCGAAATTATAAAGTTCCATAATCTGTCCCTGACAAACAGAGAGCAGCCCTTTCTGGAATCAAATTTTGAACAGACATAACTCACAAACCACATAACCAAATACTACCAAATTTTAACATCAGCTAGATAGGTGAATTATCTACAACTTTGCTATAAACAAGATTCCCAGAAAACACCATTTACATATTGTAATCCAAACAGTTCCACAAACTGTCCAGAAACAATCAATTGCAAACCATTAATTATTAACTTATGTTTCAAACATGCATTTGAGCAAAACCATTGTTACCAACAGTTTGCACATATCTAAAGAACACCAGAAAACATAGTGGTCATTACCCAATAAATTTATTTAATGCGTTTCTTAATTTATTTGGATAATAAGGTGAATTAAAGAACATATAACAAAAGTGCTCAATAAATTCGACCAAAATTACAGTAACTTCTAAACACTATCCATAGACCACTGTATCAATTTCACTGCATTTGAATAAGCATAGCAACATCTATGAAAAAGACAAATTGCTATTGCAATTAACCATGTGAGAATAAGATAAATGCACAAATCATATTTTCTTCAAACACATGGCCATATCATACATAAACATGATACCACAGTATCATAGGATTGTATTGGAACAACATTTTCCATTTTTACATTTTTATTTATAATTATAAACCATTTATCAAGATCCATAAAGACATCTCTGTCCAAAATATGGACAGAATCTATCATGTCACATTAAACAGCCATAACTTGAGTTTCATATGCCCATAAATTATGGTTATGTACTTTCTAGAAAGCTTACTAAATTGTGAACAACTTTGTTATTAACATATAGAGCTGAATCTAGCACTAACAAGGTCTTACATAACAAACAATGCATCCCTGTCTGGGTTTAGACAGAAAATGAAACAGTAATTTAAACCACTATAACTAGACATATGCTTAACCAAAAATTATGCTATTTAGCTTGATGGAAAGCTTATGAAAAGTACTACAACTCATATATTTTCATCCAGGCATGATTCACAACCTAACTGAGCCAAACAATATAAACATGCAGATCCACTCAGAATAGGAGCAAAGCAACACAGAGCATTTGTTATTTTTATAACTCTTAATCTATCAAGCCTAAATTCATCAAACTTTTACCAGACATCAAATATAATATGAAAAGCTGGTCACAATATTTTCACATTTATTTTAGCAACAATACAGTGGTTACGAAAAAGACAAATATAGCAAGCAATTAAAACCGAACTGCACAAATCAATTTTTACTGCTAAAACTGCAATCTAAACATCGCATAATATAGATCTACTGCATAGAGAATTTCATAAGGATTCCAAAAAGTGTACATTTGCTATTTTACGACATTTCTACCAATTTCTATGCATTTCCAAAGTTTAACCACGAAATCTGCAAAAACAAAACAAAAAGGAAAACACTTTTGCCTCGGGAACCCTGGATCTTCCAAGAATCACGTAACAGCCCACAAATACTATTCATATGAGTCTTGGCTTCGCATCTGGAACCCTGAGTTGTTTCTTATTCTAACACAAGGTCCTTCTCCTTCCATCAGGAAAGAGAACGGAGCAGGCCGGCCATGGGCACTTGCGACCATGGAGGAAGAGTGTTGAAGCCCGGGGACTGCAGGCCACGACGCCGGGCACTAGCTTAGCCCGGGCTGCAGGCAGCAGTGGCGCAGCAGCAGCTTGAGCTGCTCGTCCGTCCATGGCGGTGGACTGCCATGGCGAGCAGAGAGCCAGGAGAGAGGCAAGGGAGCGGGTGAGGCGAGTGAAGGAGGTTGGGGACGCTCTGGTGCTTCTCCACACGGGCACAGACGGGGAAAAAGCAAGGTGGTGGTGGCAGCAATGGAGGTGGGGGCGCTGTGCATGGTCGCCACGCACCAGCGACGTGTCCAGCCGTTGAGGCGTTTCCTCGAGCACGTGGCGTGCAGCGAAGTGGCCGGCGTGGGAGGCGATTTCGGGCCTTTTCCGTGCCGAATTAGGAGATGGGCCAAAAACGAAGTTTGCTCTACTCTTGACACTCTCCAACTTTGATTAAGGTGCCATGGTCATTAGAGTTGCAGATTAGAAGATAATTTGATGCCAACCTTTAAGTGTCAATGAATTGATAAAGATTAGCAAAACTCAAAATTGATGACCAAAACGAAGTCCAAATCGTGTCATCTTTTTGTATACTCTTGTCCACAATATATACTCCAACTTTTATTAAGGGATCAACTTAAGTTGTTTAACAAAATTTGGAGAACGCGGGATGCCAACGCGATGAACTGCAATCTCAGACTTAGAAATTCTAAGTACTGGAAACTATAGCAGATTCAAACTTGTGACCATTATTTGACATGCTTATATGATGATTCAGATATGAGGCCTTAAACAAAGTTTGTAGAATATGAACTGAGTAACATCTTTTGTTAAAGGCTCAGAGACTGTTTCAGCTTGGCTAGGAAGATACACGGCTCCCAACTAGGGTACCCGAAACTGAGCACCATGAGGACTTAGCCAAATTTCTGGGGTTCCAAAACAGCACTGCATTGAATCTTGTGAGCTTAATTTGACTAGAATAGGTACCAAACTAGCTATTGACCATTAAATAAAGTTTGTTCTACAGAAGAAAAACTATAACTTTTATTTAAGGTCAATCCTCATAACTGGTACCAAAGTCAAACTTTCACTTTGGTCAACGTATCGACTTGATGAAGCTCAAACTAGGATTTTAGAGCAAATAAAGCATTTTCTTGGCACAAGCTCAACATGAACCCTTCATGACCTTTATTGTAGAGTTCATCTAGAGTCGTTTGGTCAAGATTGCAAGATTTGGTTAGTAACCCAAGGTTCCGTTCACTTAATAAGGTCACTCCAACAATCATGTAACTTATCCTTTCATTTGACCTTTTGAATCCAAACTTCACGAAACTTTTTGAGTGATCAACCTAGGTAGAGATGGAGATGATACACATGAAAGAAGCACCATCAGCAACCACAAGCTTTATTATGCAGGATCATCAAGCATTCACTTGTCACAACATCAAAGTATGTTTCATACTATCATATATCAACAAGTGATGCTTATGCTCATGAAATGTAAGTGCCAAAACGCAAAACAAACACCTGGGGTGTTACAACCATGCTCGCTGTTCTCTGGTTAGGCCTTCATACAGGGTTTGGAAGAATCGGCTGATTTGGTCTACATTGCTTCCTGTGCCGGGCAGAACTATGACAGCCTCGCCAAAGTTTAGAGGAGGGCGTGTTGCCGATTCTTCTTCATCCAACTCATGGTCCTCGGTTATATCTCTAGGGAAACGCTGTGCGAAAAGATCAATCTCGAGGCGCTTGTGCATGTGGAGGCTAAGCCACATGTTGATAAACCACCAGGGACCCCCCAAGTTGCTGATGGACTGGCCGAGCAGGAGTTTCTTAGCTACTTGGTGGAGGAGGTGGTAAGCTGTGCCAAGCTAGTATCAGCCGAGGGGAAATCGGCCACCATTGGCTAATCTTTCTGCTGCTGCTAGATAAACGGAGGTTGGTCCTGCCGATCGACCACAAAACACAAATTTGTCCAACCACATGTTCAGGAAGCTGGTCTGTTCTTTTATGTTGACAGGGCCTGTTCGTTTGTATTTTTGGATGTACCCTGACCAACCGCCGATGGCACGAGTTTCTACCTTAGCACTGGGTTTGGTGTCGAAAAAATGGGTGCTATCGGTAGAGGATACATCTAAGCCGGTAAGCATGACCACATCGGCAGGTGTTGGGGAAGCAGGGCCATGGCCGAACATAAAGGCATTGAGTGTGTCTGACCAAAAATACGATGCAGCTAATAGCAGTGACTCATTCCTATGCATATCGGCAATAGACAACCTGATGCATTGGTCTAGTTTTCTCTCACCCCATTGGACTTCATTTGAATGGCTAACTCTCAAGAACCAAACCTTCCATCCCACGGTAGGACTGGGCCAGAAACGGAAGGTGTCCTTCCATAGATCCAAAGAAAAATTCTCGGCTCTAAAAAGGCTTCTGTTGGTTTCTGCATTAATAAGGTCGGTGGGATCTGGATTCCCTAACGGACCGAGACATTGGAGATGTGGTTGATCGGTAGGGATGCCGATGTTATTGGACAGATCCTAATGGTTTTGAAGGTAAAAGAAGAACAAAGAAACAAAAAGAAAAATGTTCAGTAAAATAAATTGCGGATGAACAGGGATGCAGGAAAAGCACAAAAGATGGAATGAAGAACTAACCTCAGGGACGATGAAGTTGATGATCGAAGGATTCGGGGTTGGTGAAGAAGGGGCTTCGTTGGAGATCTTGGAGCTCTCGAACAGGGCCGCCGCCGGGAAAGTGAAGTTGGAGCTGTAGAATGATGTGATGGGGAAGGAGTACCTGAGAAGGAACTATTTATAGGACAAAACGGGCAAGGGCAAATCTGACTTATCTCTTCACCGTATTCCGTGAAATTCGAGGGTACTCAGGTAGATATGGTAACTGTTCGCACGGTAATCAAGGGATTGTACAGGTGATTTGACAGGAAGCGGTCATTATCCAGAGATATTTCACTGTGCGAGATCTCTCAGTCGGTCCATCGGCAGCGCCTTGTAACGGTAATATTGTCCATGGACGGATAACGTGGAAATGTCTGTTGGAGAGGATAAGGCACGTCACCGTACGGGATGTCCTGGTCAGCCCATCGGCAGCTTTGTGTAACGGTAACATTACCGATAAACGATTGAAGTGGAGATATCCGTTTAGGAAGTTGAGGATTTTGAGGAATATGCGGAGGAATAGGATTAGAGTTGTTCAGATTGAGGTTGTCGGTTACCAAATTAGGAGCATTAATTGCGGAAAGGCATCATTACTACAGAGAATTCCGGAGTATTAATGATTTCATACTCCGAAATTGGGGGGCATGTGTTGACACCGTTTTTGGACACGTATCCAGGATCGGTAAAGTGTAGGTCGGCAAGATGCGGTGGCAGTACTTGATCTGCGGGAGAAGCTGCCATGAGGATGGTTGCCGATGAAGGGATAGCCGAATATGACTAAGTTCATAGGTGGTGATGTGTTTGTGCCGATGGTCGGTGTTAGCTTGTGCCGATAGCTGTGATAAGGAGGTCTGCCGGTGATGCGGAAGAAAAGCCTGAAGGTTGCTGATTGGCTAGTGGAGGTGTCCTAGTTTGTCACGGAAGGATAGTTTTATGTTTACCTTAGTTATTTAAATCGTTTTGTACACGGATTCTGTTTAAATTTGGAAATCGAGTTCTAGTCGTGTCTTGTTGTAGCTCTTTGAGCAGGGTATAAATGTAGACCCTAGGGCATTGGAATATAGACATCTATCAATCAATCAAACACAAGTTTCTACTCATATTCTAGCATCTACATTTTCGACGAGTTCGTCATATTTTTCCTTTTTATTACGAGTTCTTAGGAGTTCGTCGACTTATGCTCGGCGTATTCTCAAGTTCCGCGTGAATACCACTTGGCCGTGGCATCAGGGCGCATCGCTGTTGTCAGGACCAAAGTATTCGAGTTATCACCTTTGCCGATAGTAAGGTCAAATCGGCTGGCACGCCTTAACTTTTAAATCGGGTATTAGCCCTTTGTGTTTGCAGATCCACTTTTGCATCAACATATTGTTTCTCCTGATTTTGTGGAAAATGTAAATGCAGTGACCACAAGAGGGGGTAAGACCACTCGTGATCCCCCTTTTCCTAACCATAAGACAGGAAGGGCGCCATGTCAACAGGAGAAAACACAGGCAGAAGGGCCGGCTCAACCATCAGAAGAATCCATGGAAGACGAGCCGACCCCAAACAACTATGGGGACACCACGATGCTACCCTTTCCCACAAGAGAAAGGAGGAAGAAGAAGGATGGAAATGAAGAGTTCCTTTGCTTCGTGGAAATGGTCGAAAAGACGCACGTCAATGTACCGTTGATGGATGTCTTGCATATTCTGTCCTACTCCAAGTTCATCAAGGACATCATCAACAAGAAGCGACCATTGTCGTCCACTGAATTTGTCAAGCTGACAGAAGAATTTAGCGCAACTATACTCAATGAGCTGCCCGAGAAGAAGCAGGATCTTGGGTGCCCCACAATCTCTTGCTCAATTGGGGCCCAGCAATTCGACCACACCCTATGTGATTTGGGGGCGAGTGTGAGCGTCATGCTAAAATTAGTCTTTGACAGGCTGAACTTCACCAACTTGGAGCTAACCACCATGACACTCCAGTTGGTAGACTCGTCAGTCTGGTACCTCGCAGGGATTGCTCAAGACATCCCTATCAAGATCAGAGGAAACTACGTTCCAGTGGATTTTGTGGTGCTCAACATGGAGCTCACTAAAGAAACACCACTAATCCTAGGAAGACCAATTACGGCTGGAGCACAGATTGATGTTGGGGCTGGAGAAATCCGCTTCAACATTAATGGCCAAGAAGAGAAGTTCAAGTCCAGGCCATGCCGTCAACAAGAGTGCAACATGATACGCATCCTGTATGGGCCAAACCCCCAAGGCATCAGGCAGGTTGAGATCCAGCCTCAACTTTTTAAAAATACAAAAATATCTAAGAAAAAGCTGGAGCCAAAAGAAAAGGCAGCTCCTAAGAAATATAATAAGGAGCAAAAAAAGAAAATAGCTCCTAAAAAGAATGAAAAGAGGGACGAAGTCCCCAAGCCTTCACAACCGAAGCAGGCGTGGAAACCAAAGCAGAAGGTTGAACAAACTTCCACACCTCCAAAGGTGATACTGCTAAAGTGGAGGCCGAAGCAGGTGCAACCGTCTACTCCTCCCAAGACGGATGTGCCATCATCAAGCAAGAAGTAATGGGAGAAGAGTCCCGCTCAACGGACTATAAAGATGAGCCCTTGCCGAAGGTAAATCGGTAAGTTATCCCTAGGTAAGTTTTTAATTATAAAAAAAAATATATATAAATATATATTTTCTTTTTACTTATTTTTTTATTTTGAATAAATTCCTTCCATTTATGTTTTGAATAAATGGTGCATTTGTTGTATTTATGAGTAGTCCATATTGCCCCTATGATCTTTTCTTCATTTTTGAATCTTTGTGATCATGGGTATCAATCAGTCATAAATGCATGATAGTGTGATAGCTTTTAGAAAGTTTTCAAAATTCAAAACTCTATCCCACACAGTATCACTCTGATTCCACTGCGCATCACGATTGATCATAACCAGGATCGTGAAATACTTAGAGGGAAAGAAATACCCAAAAGGCTGAGGCCGACTGGTGGACCCAGTGGTGCGGCCGCACCCTGGTGCGGGCACACCCCCTAGGACCGCCAATCGGCCCCAATCTTTTTCCCTTCCTCTTCTGCACTGATTAGCATCACGTCCATGGTTACGATCAAGTTGTCTCCAGAGCAGAGACTGCGTTAGCACCTATAAAATCCTCCACAGGCCTCTTCTCTTCTCACACCAACCATTTCTCATCTCCCTCTTGTGAAGATTGCTAAGCTCTCCCATTCTTCAGTAGTGACCATGTCTAGCTATGCCCTCTCGCTGATCAATGCTCCCAATACCATAGCCAATCTAGACATAGCACCTTACCAATAGAGTTCTAGCAAGGAGGTCCATGTTGAGAAGAGAAAGCCGTTAGCGTTGTTACCAGCAACTCACAAAGCGCCCACCAATAGCGCCGCCAACATACCCGCTACTGCCCGTTCGTCCACTAGCAACATAGGACTTAAGAGAAAAGCCCCTAGTGGTGATAGGCAAGGCAATCATGCTGGTAGCAAGATGGGTGTCAAGGCCAAGAAGACGGAATTGTCCAGTACTCTCCCTAGGATCACGAGGCACTTGCCACAGCCGTCAATCAAGCGTCGTGCAGGACAGTACGAGAGCAGCGATGAAGAAGATGATCCCAATATCATAGCCGAGCTTTTAGCTAAGTAGGCTTGCTTACGTGCTGAGTTACTGGTTTTAGAAGATGACCTAGAGGAAAAGAACACTAAGATTAGGAACCTCAGTGATAATGTTAATAGGTTTCGCTTCAAGTTTAATACTAAACTTAGAAAGGTCGCTGAAGCCTTAGGTGTTGGTCGTGTTGTTGAAGATGTTTAGACCACACCTCCTACACGAATCTTTGTTTAGGCACATTTTTCCTTTTCACAATATTTATGTTTCAAATATTTTTTCCCTTCCAATGTAATGTGCCTATTCAAAGTCATCAATAAAAAAAGGTTTGTTTATCTTGTGCACTTGTTTTCTATATATATTCTGACTAACTATGACAGGAAAGAAAACAAGTGTGGGGGAAGGAGTATTCAATAAAAAATCTTGATTTGTGCAAACCCTCTTCCCCTAAAAAGATTTTCAAATGAAATGTTTAAAATGATCGTACTCCATCGAACAAGTCTCCTATGTTAAAATTTGTTTTTGCATACTTTTTATTCTTAGCTAATATCCCTAGAGATTTATAAACACTTGTTATAGGGACCCCATTTTATCTAAGTATTTGACGTATGTGATATAGTAGGATGACATGATGCTTGCTGGTTCTTGCAAAGTACATGGGTTTTCTTTTATAAAAAGCAAAATTCAATAGCAAGTTTCTTGAATGATCAAGCTTTATTCCTACCATGGCCAAATATTTGTTCATGATTAAACCTTCTACATATGCTGCTTGCTCTGTGTTGAGTTTGGTCAAATTTTTGGACCGCTGTCGAGAGATGTTTCATGCCTCTAAGATCAGAATTCACTTGCACCCACCATATAAAAGCCGACTCTCACACTAAGAAGTCGCACACAACATGCTTTCTCCATCCACCCAAAATTTCACCAACTCTTACACTGAGGGTTGCGCACATATATCCACCAAATAAAAATGCCAATATCTCACCCTGAGAATTGTGCATTCATATACATTCCTTGCATTTGTTATCATAAAGCTCTCTTTCGTTTTAATTAGAATCATAGGAATGGGCTATATATGCAAAAAAACAAAAAAAAATCTGTTATAGCCCATATCCTCTCAAGTTTTTCATCTCATTTCAAAAGAGAGTCTTGATGCAAGGAATGTTGCAATAAAAGTAGTGATAGGATTCCACCAAAAATTCCACACACTTGCACATTCTGATCTAAGGGTATGGCGCACTCCCTCCGGTACGGTCCTGGGTTTGACTCGACAACATATGCAGGGTAAGTATGTTCCACCATCATACCTACCCAAAACTCCAGATAAGCCTTTTAGAAGTAGGATGGTCAAAAAGAAGGCATCAACTCTTATGCCTTGGTAAGGAACCACACACATATTAGGAGGGACTTGAGAGCATCATTCAAGAAACATATGCTATCTTTATTTTTCAAAATCTTGCAAAACCCCAAGTTTCTGCGCAGGGACTATGTAAGAGGATTTGAATCCAGGCTGTTCCATGTTTCAATTACCCAAGATAGCTTGGTAGACACTTTGAAGTTCATAAATCCAGGTGAAGTTGGGAATAACCTGTATGCAGATTCTTTTGACAAGGAAGATGAACCCATTTGGTCTTTAGTGCCCTCACTCGACGACGAGCAAAGGACCAAGTGTGGGGGAGTTGTTGGTACCCCTTATCTTATAATTATAAACATCATTTTAATAAATAAAATAAATTGATGGTAGGGATTTGAACTAACCTTTCCACAAGTTTTGTTGCAAATATCAATTTCAGGTATGACACGTGGAAAGACGCAAAAGACACGAGAAAGCCCACTTCGAGAAAGCGTATTCAGAAAAGGCGCAAATCAAAGATAAATGGAGAAGCCCACCAAAACACCGAACTCGATCCATCCGTAACCACGAGAAGGATCAGGGCCCAAAGACGAACCGACCACGAAAGGCGGTGGCCAGGGCGCACCCCCCGTGGCGGCAACTCAGTCCCACCTTTTTCAGGCGGTTGCATGGCGGCATGCATAGGACGGTTTCACCTCCAACCAAATTTAGATCGCCATGAACTGTTCTTGTTGGGCTATAAATAGATGGCTCCACACCATTCAACACACACACCATCATTTGGAGCAATACACCTCACATTTCTACACTTGTTCTTTAGTTTAGATTCAGTAGTAGAGCAAGGCAAAGCTAGCAAGGAGAGCTTGTCTCCTTTGAGGATCTTAGAGCTTCTTGGTATGAATACAATTCAGTTATGCTCCCTGAGCAAGTTCTTATCTTATTTATATGATTATGCAATTGAATTAGAGTATAGTTGTGTCCAATCTGGTTCATAGAAATGAACTAGTCTTAGTTTTGTGCTAGGTTCTTGATGGGTTCATCCTGTTCTTCATCGTTCATCGAATTACTATGAATAGACAAAGGGTTAAGATTAGGGTAACGGTTCGTTGGGCTGTGATGGCCACTCTTAGCCGAGCCTGTCAATCCAAAGGGTTGGGGTCCCACGAGGCTAGGAGGCATTTCCAATTAGACGGGCGAGGTGCTCGGGTATGCGGAGATCAGAGGATGCACGGGTATCTTTCGGGTAGAAGGGTAGGTGGTAGGGTAGTGACAGCCCTATCATCCCTGGTATTCCCCCATGATCAGGTATTCCGGTAGGAGTTCTGTAAAGTCCCTATCGGTTAGATGTCCAGCTGCGGGGATCTCCCTAGAGCCTCAGACTTAGTTCTATCTCTAGTTATATTGATTAGATGTTCTACTAACAATTCTTTGCATAGTTATATAGGATCAATGCCGGCTCAAGTTGTTGTTCTTTATTTATTTTATTTCCTTATTTTCTCTTTATTCCTTGATGTGGCCCCGATGAGTTTGTGCACTATCCATATTTTAAGAGCCTGCCGTGACCCCTGATTAGACTATGTCTACCTATGCATCTCTATAAGTGATCATGCTACAAACCAAGCTAGATGCATTTGTTATGCCCCCCTATGGGATTAAATATGATAACCCTTGAATACTCACGGGTTGAAATGCTACAATGATAGTTCTGTTCGCTTGCAGTTTTATTCTTTATATTCATGAACTATTGATTGGCGTACCTAAGTACCGTTACTTAAGATTGTAGACTCTATGCATATATCTAGCGCCATGCTACAGCTTTGCATATCGTAAGTAAGGATGGTTAGGATGGCCAATCCGGCATTCCTAATTATTGTTACCAGACTGCACTGCTAAGGTCGTCGCCGTTAAAGGCCTTGGGTTATCTCTCTGATGTAACGGTAGTTATGGTATACTAACACCCGACATTTCTGGTGCCATTGCTAATGATGGATTTATAGTCTATCTTCAGCAGTGACGCTAAGAAATTCCAATAATATCTTTTGTGAGTAAAAAGTTATGAAGATTCCTTTGCACTGGTCCGTTCTTGACTTCCACTGGTCTGTTTTTTATTTTTCAGGTCTGTTTCGTAGTGTCTTCTAGGACTTGCACTGGTACATTCTTCAGGGTCTAATTCATCTTTCTCTTCTTCTATATACCTGAGTACATTTAAGGTACAACAATTACGTAGTATATAATTCCCATTAATGTTAAAATGAATCTCACAAAGTAGTGCGTGGACCTCTTGTTGTAGCTTCTTTGCACGACTACGTGTAACCGGTCCATCGATGACTTGGGCTGGTGTCGGTGTAGGTAAAACTTGAGTGGTTGTAGCTTGACTAGGAGCTTGTGACATCTTGCTTGCTGGCATGGTCATATCATGAGGATCCATCACTATCCCAAGTTGCAACATGGGTATTACCCTTCTTCTTGTTTGAGCCTTCCTTCTTTTCTTGCTTCTTCTTTTGCTTCTTTCTTTCCTTCTTGATAGCATCTTCATCATCACTATCATAAGGACACTTGGCAATGAGATGATCCTTGCTATGGCATCTAAAACACCTGATGGCATTGTCATTCTTCTTGGAGGAGCTCTTCTTCCTTCTTGCCCAATAGCCCTTCTTCTTCATATACTTGCCAAATCTCTTGACAAGAAGAGCCATCTCCTCATCTTCATCGCTATCACAAGAGCTTGCTTCTCCTTCACTTGATGATTCTATCTTGGCTTTTCCCTTGGATGTGGAGGCTGTTGACGGTCCTTAAGTACTAAAATTAATAATCAAATAAACATGAAAAAGGATCAATATGAAACAAACATCTAGAATAGGGGTTTTATCTGACAGAATTCCACGAGCTTTGGTGTTTATCTATTTCTGCAGGGGTTTATCAGAAAATAGGGAGAGAAGGCCCACATGTCATGTTTACAACGAGATAATTACGTGCCGCGCAATTTTCCTCAATCTAGAAGGATCCAGAAGCCACGGGAACGAACGGGACGCAAATCGGGCTCGGGAGCTGGGCGGCCGCCCACCCCCCTTGGGCGCCCGCCCTGGCCAGGAGTTGGATCAGGACTCTCTCTCTGGACAACTCTCCACGGACCTAAAGGATCAATCTAAACCATACAATCTATGTCGGTTTGATCCAATGGCTCACGTTCACTTGAGGGGACTATAAAACCAGACCCCCTGGCCCCTGGAGGAGAGGAGGAGAAATCATTATTCAGAGGTAGCCATCAAAGTTAGGGTTTAGATCTCTCTCCCACAGAGAATTAGAATTAGCTACTCCCTAATCCTTCAAGTTTAGAGGTTGATTAGATAGCAATTAGAGAAGTAGAGCACTACGCTCTGGATTCGGATCTTCGGTAATAAAGATTGGTATTATTCATATCTTTTTCTAATTCTATTGTTCTAATTGCATTATGTCTTTAATTATTATGTTCTTAGTTTGCTCTAGTTCTATATTTGATATAGTTCTAATTGATAATGAGTTCATGTATAAGTTTGCAAAGCGCTTAGCTCTTGTCGCGAGGGAGTTAGGTGATAGATCACATGTGAGCGTGGTGCTTAGATGTTATTTATCTGCAAATGTATCCTATTGGCCGAGTCGTGTGGTAGTTCGCGATAGTGACAGCTTCGTTGATTCTTATATAGTCCACCCTCCGTTGATAGGACAGGCAGAACCGGTATTGTGGAGTAAGTCATGCGATGCTCTGATTTACTTTATCAATGTTCCTTATACATGAATGAAGAGTCTTTTATGCTATATATGATCTTGTAGATAACTAGAGTAGATTATGACTTAGTAGTTAGTAGATAACTTAGAATCCATTCTCCAGCTAATCCGACATCACCTAAATATATGAGGAGTAGTCTATTTTCTAATCGCTGTGCTTTTTATCCCATGAACTTATACTTTATCATCATTGTCTTTATGGTTTACCCCCTGCTAAAGTAAGTGACTGTGCGACGAGTTTCTCATTAGTAATCATGTTCTTGCAAGTTTATCTCTAGTCTATGCCTTGATAGATTTTGTCCCTTGATTTAATTCCATCTTCCTTAGTTCTCTTGAGCAAAATTATAAATAACGATACCTGGAATACTTATCCTGGTGAAATGCTACAATGAGGTGTTTTATCTGTGCGCTTGCGGATAGAATAGATTATTTTCTAGAGAGCCTTTACATTTATAAATACCTTTTATACACTCTGGCGCCATGCTAGGGATGACAACCTAGTATCTAAGTGGTGTTAGCTAGTGTCAACAAGCATTTCTGGCGCCGTTGCCGGGGACTTATAGGATTTATAGGACTTATAGGAATTATACGAGTCTCAGGAATAAGTCATAAAAGGGAACAAAAGGGTAATATTAAGGAAAGCCAGAAAATCAGTCAAGGTTATTCATATAAAATATTAGACTAGACTATAGAGAAATAATTGCATAAAACAGCTACTAAGTGAGAAATCATAACAAGGCACCGCTGCTTTGGCAGGTTCACCCTGTTGTTTTTCTATGTTTATATTTTTATACAGGGTATAACAGGATTGACTTTGGGTACATTCAACTCTACATCATCAGAACCAAAGCAATCAAGAGAAGAAGAAGCTAGCTACCAATTGCTGAAGCTATGGCACAAAAGACCTTGCAAGAATTCTCTGCTCCAAGTCTTGAGAACATTCCAACCGGTCCAAGATTTGCAGTAGAAGAAGGAATACCCGAGTTTGAGCTCAAGTCAAGCCTCATCAATTTGGTACAAGCTACACAATTCAGTGGAAAGCCACATGAAGATGCTAGTGCACACTTGCAGAATTTCTTAGAGATTGGAAGCACAATCCACATCAACGGAGTTGACAAAGACGTCATACTGCTTCGCCTTTTTCCATTCTCACTAGAAGGAAAGGCGAGGAATGTTGACGGTCCTTAAGTATCAAATTTAATTATCAAATAAACAAAGAAAAGGATCCAAATGAAATCAACATCTAGACTTAGGGTTTTATCTGACAGAATTCCACGAGTTTTGGTGTTTGTCTATTTCTGCAGGGGGTTATCAGGAAATAAGGAAGAAAGGCCCACATGTCGGGATTACATAGAGATATCAACCCACCGCGCAATTTTCTACCATCTAGAAGACTCCAGAAGCCACGGGAAGGAAGCGGAGCCCGAAAGGGGCCAGGCCCAGGGCGCCCGCCCTGAGGACCTGGGCGCCCGCCCCCCTCTGGACTCCGTTCCGAACTCTCTTTGCACACGACGTTCCACCGACCTATTGGATCCAGAATTACATAGTACCACCTCGCCTATCGACCCAAAAATGCATAGAAGGGGAGGACTATATAAGGAGACCCCCTCTGGCCCCTGGAGGAGACAAGAAATTATCATAGAGATTGAGGGGTGACCTCGAAGGAAAACCTCTTCTCTAAATAATATTTCTTTTTAGGCTTAGCAACCAATGTAAGGTAGAAATAGATCTTCTAGTTTCTACTAGATTGAGAGAGATAGAGTGGAGGTGTGGATCGGAGGAAGGCCGGCCTGTCGGTGTCTACTCCGAGTTGTACCTACGGGATCAAGTCTCCTAACCCGAGGCTTGCTTCTAAGATTCTTCAGTAATTCGACTTCTAATACTAGTAAGTTCTTGTTTTATTGTTCTTTGGTTTATGTGTTTACTTTAATCCTCTTCCGGTTGAGTATTAGAGTAATCACTTGTTAGCGTAAACGTGGTGTTTAGGCTAGGGTACTCATAGATATCCCCTGACTAGCTGGACCGTGGTAGTAGAGAGGAACGTGACATTTCCAAGTTACCTTTGTAGATCACATCTCGTTAGCAGGACGGGTAGGGTTATAGGTGCGGGTCGAACATCCTTTGTGTTGTCTAGATTCCGTGAGCCTCCTCAATAGAACAGTAGATCATCCTTACCAATGTTAGAACGAGACTACGGTTGCAGTCTTCTCTATACATCACTCACATCGAGAGACATTCTTTGTAGCCTAAAGGGATAGTAGCAATAGATTTGGTTAGTCAGATGCACCCTTTCTCCCAGTGGTAAAAATATAAATACGATACTCTGGAAAACCTCCCGGGTGAAATGCTCACCGATATCCGTGCGCTTGCGGATCATTGTCTAATTGCGTTACCAAATATCAACAAGCATTTCTGGCGCCGTTGCCGGGGAGAAAGACGGTTTGCTGAGATAACTTTGAGTCTTGCTATTATCTTGTATTATTCTTTTATACTTTTATTCTTTTATCTTTTTATTTTTATCTTTATGGATAACTCAAATTCCATACCTATTATTGAATTCTTTGCACCTTCGGAGACCAGCCATAGACCATGGGAGTCAACACGTCCTGCCCCTAATTATGATCTGTGTCCGGAGTTGATTGCAATAGGTCAAAACCAACCCTTTTCTATAGCCGAGGTCCTATCTTTTAATCAAAAAGATAATGCACTTTTAGCTACACCTAGGGAATGTGTTAATCTTTCTATAAATTATGGTTTATACCTAGCCCTACAAGACCATGTTTTTCCTAAATATTTTCACATTGGTCTTAATTATATAACCTTTGGTAGAATCCTTCTTTCTTTATCTATTAGTAAAGGAAGGTATGTCTTCATTTGTGGACATCCTTCTTGTACTAGTCTTCATAGAAAAATCTTAGAGATAGAGAAGGAATCATCTCCCATACAAGGAGAGGAAGTTTCAATAGCTGATTTCCAAACATTTCAATCCCATGATTCGGCTATCCATCCCATCCTTAAGCTTAATAAATTCTACTATGCTCTTTCTCTTGAACCTCCCGATAATCCTATGAATCTCTCTAGACATCCCATGCATAAGAAGGAGGATCGAGAAGAGCAACATCGATGGCTAGAGGGCATTAAAAATCCATGTGCTATGACCATTGAATGGATAGATAAAACAAACTTGAGAGACAATCCTAGAGGAATTTTAAGCATTCATGAAGAATCATCCTTGGAGTTTGAGAATGAGAGAAACAATAGTGAGCATGGAAGTTATTTCATAAATACCTTACGAAGTCCTTGCTCATATAAAACATCTCCCCAATCAATTGGTCTCTCCATCCTTACCACATTTGAGATCTCCAACCCCCTCTTCCTTTCTATTTATAAAAACTTTAAAAGGGCAGTTGTCGATGCATATGTCTATAGTAAATATTGCAGATCTCGTTGAGTTGAATGATGGTTTCCCAAGGACAAGCTTAGTGTCCTAAAAATAGCACTTCTAATTATTTGCTTAATTATTTGCTTAGTGTCCTAAACCATTGCTTAATTCGCACTGATCAGATCGTAACATGAACTTCTAATTATTTGCAACATTGCCTTGTGTATTGAGCATATAAAGATAATTGTAGAAATATTCCTTCGGGTATTCTTGTCACTAACCTTTCCAGGATTGGAGCAAGAAGATCGGATGAATGACAAGCACAAGGTATGTCCAACCAACCATCACACAACATTGAATTAAATTCATCCAAACTTGAATTTTGCAAAATTCAAGCTTGGGGGAGTACTTTACATAAAAACATCCTTTGCCATGTTGCTAGGTTGGTTGTCCCTACCTTTGAGAGATGCTCAATTTGTTAAGTACTAATCACACTACTTCATCTCCACTTGAGTAGATCTCTATAAATGCCATCATGCTACCTTTGTTTATCCTAGTAAGTGTTGGTTTGGAAGTACTCGACATACTTCCATTGGCTTTTAAATTAAGCATGGTGCTTAGGTTAAACAGCCTTCCTTAATCTGATTAGACATGGAGTCTAGTTTGGTTACTGAACTAAAAACTGCTTGAGTAGATATTGGTATATTTTGTGGGACTAACCCTTGCAGGAAAACTTTCAATATCAACCTGGCAAGTCCTGAGATACAAACTCATTGGAGATAAAGGAGACACATGAAATTTAACATTTTGCACAAGAAGGACATAGCTCATTCATCATAAAGAGATGATCCATGGAGGGTGCCACAAACACGATGCACAACCGCTAAGAAAGGAAAGCTTCCACAAGGTGATACTATACCATCACTCTTCAAGTAAGGTAACATCTTAAGGTACTTGATTAACACTTTTATAAGCTCCTCCTTGATTCTAGCATTCACATAAATAAAGAGACAAACATGTATGATTTATAACTCCAAATTATCCAACTCAATTAATTCAACATGTTTAGTCCTTTAATCTTTGTTCTTAGTACTACCTTCGTGACCCCACACTCATAATCATATAAGCTAAAGTATTGCACATTCAATCTTTGGAAGATATAAACAAAACATAAATATAGATAGATTATCTTTCCATTAGGTTGAGCCATCTGATCTAACAAATGTTTTAAATGCTACACTCATGATCCATCAACTTTGTCTTGCTCACTATGCTTAAGGTTAGAGAAGAACAAATACACTTTTGGTTCTGTTGGTGTTTTCTACCAACAGGGCCCATGCACTTGATCTCTGCCTTGTCTCTATGAGCAGGACACATTTTGAGAAACGTGAAGGCGTTTTACAACTCTCAGATTCCATCAAGTGAAGAACCGAGATCTACGAGCACAAACACAATGGAGATCAGACACTTAGTTTCCCAAAGGAATATTGAAGAACCTCTGTGTCCGAGTTGGTACCTTGTACACTCCAGCAAACTTCGTGGTGATAGAGACTGGTAGTGAGGAGAGAGCACTCATCATCTTAGGGAGGCCAATCCTAAACACCAAAGCTGTCATCTATGCTAATGCTGCAAAGATCAGTCTCTACATCAAGGGGAAGAAGGAGACTTTCCTTCAAGAACAAGACTACACAAATTTCAGAGCAATCCCGACATGAACCAAGGAAGAGGACCAACAGGAGGAACAGGAATAAGCAAATATGGACCGAGTCAGCTAAGATGGTCACTGCAGTTCAGAGGAGGTCAAAATCATCGACTCAAGTCGCCATTCCTGATCAAGAAGGACAACCCTGGTGTTCCAAGTATTGAGTGCACAATAAACAGATACTCTTTTTAGAAGACACTCTACGACACTAGATCTGATGTCAACATAATGGCCGCAGTCACTTATCAGCTCCTGCATGGAACCATGCTCCTACAACCAGCATACATTCAGCTCCAGAAAATTTTCAGGTCATTGACATGGCAGAAGACGAGTATGATCCACCCACCATCCTTGGAAGACCGTTCCTCAACACTATCAAAGCCATCATATATATTGGAACCGGAGAAGTCCACATGCACTTCCTCTCTGAGAAGGTACGCCACTACTTTAATGATTCTAACTATATAGTTGAAGATTCTAAGTAGGTCACGACAAGAAGAAGGCAACACAACCGCAACCAGAGGAGGCAGATCATCAAGGACGGATGAGTAGACTACGAAGGAGAAGTGATAAGGTCTGAACACATACGGCTTGAACAGAACTGTCCTGAGGAGACCGTAGCACCGAGTCAGGTGTGGAGAGAGAAGATAGTTATACACGACGAAGAGGCGCCGCCGGAATCACCGACTACGCCACCTAGCGAATCCTAGGACGACTAAGAAAACGGAAAGTCCCGTTCGGAGGACTTAAAAATACCGAACGCCTTGCCAAGAGGTAAACTTGGTAGTTATCCTTTTCCATTCAATAGTTTGCTTAGTTAATCAGGTTCATGCTATCTTGAAAAGAAAATAAATGTTAAAAAATAGTAAGCCTCATGTGAGTATGCTCATGGCATAAAACCCATAAGTACATTCACTGTGGTGGCATGAAAATAAAATAAATAAGTTTTCATCTTACAATAAAAATATAAAAATAATAAGTGCATGATCCTGCTAAATAAGTAATATTGAGGAGGCTCAACATGATAAAGGTTAGATATTTATGCTAACACTTAACCAGTTCCACAAAGCTTTGTTGTCTATTTGAGCTCCACAGAATTCAAGGATCAAAGAAGACTAGCAGACGGAGGACATCCTAATCGCTGTCGGGGTGCTGTCGACTTTCAAATACACCTCCATCACCTGCTAGCTACATCAGAAGAAATTACGTCAAAATTCAGCTTGGGGGAGAGCACCCCCATTTATCTCGCTAAGTATTTCTACCTATCTTTATACTTATATTATGTTAGAATATTAAAATACATAAACTATGAAAAACCCAAATAAAGATTTTGTGCTTTTATATATATATCTTTGCTTAGTTTGCTAAATAAATAAATAAATAAAATTTGCTATGAACCCTCATGATAAGCTCTCTCATGGAAATGATGAATAGTTGCTCTGCCATGACTAGTTCTTAAAATTGAAATCTCTCTCAAGTTTAGGCATAACTGTTATAATTTAAAGCTTGCTCTAAACCTAAACTTGTGGGAAGAGTACTTGATCTAAAGTCTAAGTCGTTAACGGATATGATATGGGAAGGTTGAGCTGTTGTTTATCTGTTCCTTGAGATGCTAGAATTCTAGAGAATTTTATCTTTGAAAATCTTTAAAATGTTGCATGATGAGTTCCTGTATGATGAGAGTTTAAATTCCTACCACAGCCATATATACATGCTTGCTAGACTTTGAGCCACACATTTACTATTTACTGCTTATGAGCATTGAGTGTAGTCAAGCTGTGTAGACCCTTAGGAACTTGTCATGTGGTTAAATCAAGATTTCACTTGCACGTTCACTCATATATGCTACTTCTACTCCGGAAGTACCATCCACATATATTCACCCATTCCATCTCTAGAATCACCCAAAAATATTCTACTCCTAATCCGGGAGAGAATAACCAAAAATATTTCTGTTTCCCTTTGTGAAATAAATGCTCAAGTTATCTTGTTACTACCACTTGCTATATTATCTCAAGAGATGAGTGCTTAAAAAAAAAGAAAGAAAAAAAATATTAAATACGAGGAAATAAAAGGGAGCAAGTGCTCGGAACCTCGAAAGAAAAAGAAAAAGTGAGACGAGAGGTAAAAATGGACAAGTGTCCGACAGTAGAATTAGGGGTGCAAGATACCCACTTGAGAGAAAAGAAAAAGAAGAGCATCTCATTCTCCTCATAAAGTTTCAAAAGCAAGGAAGGTATGTATCCCCTCAAAGAGCAAAAGTAGAATTAGACTTCCACCACCATTGTTTTCACCATTGTTATCACCATCATCACCATACACCATTCATTCGCCACACATGCACATCTTGATTTGGCTTATTGATTTGTTTCTTTGGATCCATGGTTTGACTATGCAATAAATGTCTTGTAAGTATGTATACTTTATCTCCCACCTATGAGCTCCAGATATTAAAGCCTTATTGGAGTAGGGTGAGAGAGAAGACAATGTCACTATGCTTCATACCACAAATACTACATATCTTGAGAGAAGGCATATACCATCACTGCCTTGGTAAGGATCCAAAAATACCACATAAGAGAGACCTGAGAGAATCATACAAGGAATTTCTGAGTTTTATTTAAAAATCTGCAAAAACCCCAGAGCTATAGCTGATCAAGAATAAGAGACATGACACTTGGCTAGACTGTTCTATCTTTTAACCACTCAAGACAGAAGTGACGGTTACAAGTCCTATGGTGTAGGTAAAGTAAGTAAGTTTTAAGTCTTAACAGTTTATTCTAACTCAGAGATGAGATCTTGCTTAAATGCGTGTGTACTTCTAAGAAATGAAACCACTGCAGAAACTCTTGAGTTCATCCTTGCTCAGGGACGAGCAAGAGGTCAGCTTGGGGGAGTTTGTTGACGGTCCTTAAGTATCAAATTTAATTATCAAATAAACAAAGAAAAGGATCCAAATGAAATCAACATCTAGACTTAGGGTTTTATCTGACATAATTCCACGAGTTTTGGTGTTTGTCTATTTCTGCAGGGGGTTATCAGGAAATAAGGAAGAAAGGCCCACATTTCGGGATTACATAGAGATATCAACCCACCGCGCAATTTTCTACTATCTAGAAGACTCCAGAAGCCACGGGAAGGAAGCGGAGCCCGAAAGGGGCCAGGCCCAGGGCGCCCGCCCCCCTCTGGACTCCGTTCCGAACTCTCTTCGCACACGACGTTCCACCGACCTATTGGATCCAGAATAACATAGTACCACCTCGCCTATCGACCCAAAAACGCATAGAAGGGGAGGACTATATAAGGAGACCCCCTCTGGCCCCTGGAGGAGACAAGAAATTATCATAGAGATTGAGGGGTGCCCTCGAAGGAAAACCTCTTCTCTAAATAATATTTCTTTTTAGGCTTAGCAACCAATGTAAGGTAGAAATAGATCTTCTAGTTTCTACTAGATTGAGAGAGATAGAGTGGAGGTGTGGATCGGAGGAAGGCCGACCTGTCGGTGTCTACTCCGAGTTGTACCTACGGGATCAAGTCTCCTAACCCGAGGCTTGCTTCTAAGATTCTTCAGTAATTCGACTTCTAATACTAGTAAGTTCTTGTTTTATTGTTCTTTGGTTTATGAGTTTACTTTAATCCTCTTCCGGTTGAGTATTAGAGTAATCACTTGTTAGCATAAACGTGGTGTTTAGGCTAGGGTACTCATAGATATCCCCTGACTAGCTGGATCGTGGTAGTAGCGAAGAACGTGACATTTCCAAGTTACCTTTGTAGATCACATCTTGTTAGCAGGACGGGTAGGGTTATAGGTGCGGGTCGAACATCCTTTGTGTTGTCTAGATTCCGTGAGCCTGCCCAATAGAACAGTAGATCATCCTTACCAAGGTTAGAACGAGACTACGGTTGCAGTCTTCTCTATACATCACTCACATCGAGAGACATTCTTTGTAGCCTAAAGGGATAGTAGCAATAGATTTGGTTAGTCAGATGCACCCTTTCTCCCAGTGGTAAAAATATAAATACGATACTCTGGAAAACCTCCCGGGTGAAATGCTCACCGATATCCGTGCGCTTGCGGATCATTGTCTAATTGCGTTACCAAATATCAACAAGGAAGTGGTTCTACACTCATCAACATAACATCAACAACTGGACGAACTTGTCAGATGCCTTTCTATCAAAGTTTTTCCCTATAGGCAAAACAACTGCCTTAAGAGGAAATATTGTCAGTTTCCAACAGCAGAAGACAGAAGCCATTTCAGAAGCATGGGAGCGTTTTCAAGGATACATATCAGATTGTCCTCACCATGGAATGGCCACATGGTTACTTATGCAGACCTTCTACCATGGATTAACCCAGAAGGCTCGTGAGTGCCTAGATGCATCTGCTAAAGGATCATTCTTGGAGCTTACAACAGGAAAAGCAGAGATACTTTTGGATAAGATAGCAGAAAACCAAAGCTGGTTCCAAGATAAAGCTCAACATTGTCATCAAACTGAAGAAATACCAGAAGAGGTAAATGCATTATCAACTAAGATGGAAAATTTGCTCCATTGGATTGACCAGAGGGCCAAGTTCAAAGAAGATCAAAGGGCCATTGAGACAGCATACAAATATCAACCAACTTTGAGTCAACCCAATAGCAAAGGTAAAGAATATAACTACTAGAGGAGGCAAAGCCACCAGAGATCCACCATACCCAAAAGAGAAACAAAGAACATCAGCACCAGTGCAACCAGCAGTAATAGAAGAAGAAAGCCCAGTTGAAGCAGAAGATCTGCTCCAACCACCAAGAACTGGAGAAATGAGGAAAGATTTTTACGACACCAACTATTTGCCATTTCCCAGAAGAAACAGAGGACTGCAGTCGGATGAGCAGTTTGGTAAGTTTGTAGAGGTCATTCAGAAATTATATGTCAACATACCTCTGCTCGATGCCATACAGGTACCTACATATGCAAAGTACATCAGAGATATTCTTAACAAGAAGAGACCACTGCCCACCACTGAGGTTATCAAGCTGACGGAAGAATGTAGTGCGGCCATCCTCAATAAACCACCAAAGAAGAAGGAAGATCCAGGATGTCCCACTATTGATTGCTCGATTGGAAACCAACACTTCAACAATGCACTTTGTGATCTCGGAGCAAGTGTCAGTGTGATGCCAGCATCAGTCTACAAAAAGCTTGAGCATGCAACCTTAGAACCAACATCAATGTGCCTACAACTAGCGGATCAATCGGTTCGACACCCGTTGGGCATCGCCGAGAACATTCCAGTCAAGATCAGAGATTTCCTGGTGCCAGTAGACTTCGTAGTACTGGACATGAGTCCTGACTCGAAAGTGTCCATCATCCTTGGAAGACCATTTCTAAGCACTGCTAATGCCCACATTGATGTCGGGAAAGGAGAAATCAAGTTCAACATAAACGGTCAACAAGAACACTTCACATTCAAACCCAGACCAGAGAGAGACTCTACAGTAAATGAAGTTCATAAAGAACCACTGGAGACACAATCTCTAGAGGAAGGAAACTCAGAAGATTAAAAGATTTGGAGGTCCAGCTTGGGGGACCTAAAAATCCCAAACCCTCACCGGGAGGTAAATCGGTATTTATCCGCATTATTAATTTTCTCATATTTAAATTCTTGCATAATTAATTCTTGCATTAGTCATAGCATAATTATAATAATCAAAAAGCCCCATATAAATAATATTCGTGGTGTGTAACAACCCATATCTATTAATTATTGTGGAGGCACAAAAAATATTTTCCAATATCATTAAGTTTCAATTCTCATAGATTTTCCTGCATTATATTTATTTATATTGATACTCTAGAAGCATGACCCACACTCTTTGGGTCCCACATGTCATACACTTCACCTCACATACATCCCATCACATAATTTCATCCACCAATATGTTTCCACTCACTTGACATCTTTCCACCGTCCAACCACTACCAACACAATATTATTCTGCGTGAGATCAAAGCAAGGAAGCATGTGGAGGAGGCACACCCAGGATGGACACCACAAGTGGGCGCCCGCCCACCTACCTTGGGCGCCCGCCCTGTCCCCTGCTCAGCCTATAAAAGGCCACCTTAAGCTCCCTTCTCTTCACACAAACACTTTAGAAAACCACACAAATCTCAGTTTCCCGAGAAGGTGCTTTTGTAGTGAAGAGAATAGAGTAGAGAGAAAGAGGAGAGTGGAAGGGAAGGTTGGAGTTCTTTTGAGAAAGTGATTATCACCTAGCAAATAGTGATCCCGCTGTCCAAGCGGAAGTAAAAGTTGTTTAGGGGGGAGGCTCTACCAAAATAGAAACTTGTCTTGAACGATTAATCCCTGGACTACTGATACTCCGGACAGCTGACCACTAACATTTTGTCTCACATTTTCCACCAGTTGTGTTTTTGCCAACTTTTGTTTGCAGGATGTTTAAGAAGGTAAAGAATGTAGGGAAGGCTATCAAGAACATTGGTACAAGGAGTTCATCCCGACACTCCTCACAACCATCAGAGATGAGCGTCGACCCGACACCCACACAAGCTCCGTCATCTTCATCAGGTCAGCAAGTTAAGGTCCTTCTCAAGATAGGAGACCTAGGACTGAAGACCCGAAGAGAGAAGGAAGTCTATCAGCAATTGAAGAATAAAGATTTCATTCACACCCCTACTCTCGATCCAATCCTACTACGAGAAACAGGTATGGACACTGAATTTGACTTAATTTTTCAGATGATGGGTTGGACAAATTTTTGGAATATAACTGAGCTGGGTTCTCGTCTTCTCACCCTTGAATTTCTTTGCACCTTACAATACTATGAGGGGGGAATTGTTTTTCGGATGTTTAAACAGGAAATTATGTTATCTTGGAGAGAGCTGAGCGACCATCTTGGTTTCTCTTCAAGATGCATCCTGAACATTGACTCCGATTTACCCAATTTTGAGAGACACCAGTTTTGGAGAGAAATATCTAGAGATAATTTTTATAGTCAAGCCCGAACCAGTGACATGGAACACCCCACTCTTAGGATGTTCCACAAATGGCTTGGGTACAATCTTTTCTATCGTGACGATATTAGGAAAGTAAGAGTAGGAGATTTACAACTTTTATATGCTGCTATTAGTAAAGTACCCACTTCACCTGTTACACTATTAGTTTCACATTGGCTTAGTATACCTAGTCTTCAGGGACCAGTAGGATGTACTTCACTTATCACTCGTCTAGCCACTAATCTTCACTTACTAGAAAACTCATCATTGGACTTCATAGAAGAATTAAGAATTTATCATGGCTATGACACATTTAGACAAGCTCGGATGTTAAAAAAAGAGGGGAATATAATGTATATGCTATATGATGATAAAGGCAAGATTCGGTTACCTAACCCGAACCTTGGCCTCTACTCTGTGCAAAACTGATTGAGATTGCAGCAACACCAGTGAACCAGAGAACTCCACAGCGAGTGGCATCTGAAAGGATAACCACTCACCGAGAACGCACTTGGTATGGAGCTGACCCTGGACCAGAAGAAGCAGCGCACCTGCATTATTGCGATTACAATCCACGAGTCCTTCGAGACCCATGGGCTCGTCATGCGCAACCACAAGAGCCAACAGAGGAGACATGGCCGGAGAGCCAAGATCACCAGTGGACAAACCCGCCTTTTCATACGGGCAGGTACTCCACTGATCCATATGGAGCTTCAGGATCCAGACCTCCAACCCAATTTGATGCAGGACGATACTCCGACGCCTCCTACGCCTTCACGAATGACTACTATCAAGAGGCCGGTGCTTTCTTCACTCGTACCGACAACACCCTCCTCGACATCCAGAACACGCAAGCAGAACATGGAAGACTCCTGGAAGAGCAACAAAAATGAAACCAGGACCATGCCGCTGCAGTACAAGAACTGAGACAAGATAGAACAACAATGAACGACAACATCACAACCATGATGCGGTTCTGGAACATCGGGTAAGACCGACGTCAACATCCAGCTTGGGGGAGTTCCTCCCAAATTTATCAAGTAAGTTTTTATTTGCTCTTCTTATTTATTCTATTTTGTCTTAGTATTTTATTTATCTTAAAAGGAAAACTTAGAAAACCAAATAAATATTTTCTTGCTTTAATCTACTGCACTTAATAAACATGAAAACAAAATAAAAAGAGTGTGTAGATAAGTGTGCTTTATTTTTCTGCTAAGTTTAATCTCTAAAAAAATAAAAAGACCAAAAAGATGCATGATGGAAATGATGAATAGTTGCTCTGTTTGCTTACTTACAAGTACCTAGCTTTTATATTAGAATTCTTCCGGGAATTACTAAAACTGAAATTACTATCTTTGGAAAGCATAAAACTAAAGTCTAGGTAAGAGAAAGGCATGATATAAAGTTGAGCTGCTGTTTATCTTGTTCCTACTACACTAAGTTCTGGAGATTTATTTTGAAAACTCACAAATCACATGATGAGTTCCTAGCATAACAAACTACCTACCACAGCCATACTTGCTATAACATCTTTTACTATATTTACATTGAGTTTGATCGAGCTGTGTTGACCCTTAGGAGCTTTTCATGTGGTTAAATTAAGATATTCACTTGCACACATCTACCACAACATTCATCACCAATCATTAATATTGCTAAAAATATTATCACTCACTGTCCCGAATATTGTTATTCTCTCTCTCTAAAAAGATTCAATGCAGAAGAGGCATGGGTTATGCAAAAATATATACGAGGAAATAAAAATGGGCAAGTGCCCGGGAACCTCGAAAAAAAAAGAGTGAGACGAGAGGTAAAAATGGACAAGTGTCCGAAGTAGAATTAGGGGTACAAAGATGCCCACTTGAGAGGTAAAAATGGACAAGTGTCCGACAGTAGAATTAGGGGTATCTATTACCCACCTGAAAAAAAAAGAGAGAGAGAAAAGATAGCCCATGTTCTCCCAAGGCAAAGATAAAAGAAGAGGAGAGATAGCAATATGAGGAGCAATGAGAACTAAGATTTATTAACACTATCGCATTTTCACCATCACTATCATTTACTCCACCACACATGCACATCTTGATTTAATTATATGCTGAGTTCCTTTGGATCCATGGCTCGATTAGACAACATATGTATGAGCTGTTTTCCACTCCTATGAGCTCCACTTAAATATTCCATTAGCTATAGGTAGGTGACATTATGGTAAGGATCCACAAATACCACATATAGAGAGACCTGAGAGAATCATTGCTGGGAACTCTGAATTTTATTTTGAAAACTTATGAAAAACTCTAGAACAAAGGTGAAGTATAGACAAGAGGGATAGTGCTTGACTTAACTATTTTGTTTTTCGATTACTTAAGATTTAAGTGCAGGTACTAAACTCCATAACACTTCACTCTAATCTGGAAGAATTTTTATGTAAAAGCATGTGTGCCTGTCAGGAAAGAAAACATCGAAGCAACTCCTGATCCGTCTGAGTTTAGCTATTTGCTCAGGGACAAGCAAAGGGTAAGCTTGGGGGAGTTTGTTGACGGTCCTTAAGTACTAAAATTAATAATCAAATAAACATGAAAAAGGATCAATATGAAACAAACATCTAGAATAGGGGTTTTATCTGACAGAATTCCACGAGCTTTGGTGTTTATCTATTTCTGCAGGGGTTTATCAGAAAATAGGGAGAGAAGGCCCACATGTCATGTTTACAACAAGATAATTACGTGCCGCGCAATTTTCCTCAATCTAGAAGGATCCAGAAGCCACGGGAACGAACGGGACGCGAATCGGGCTCGGGAGCTGGGCGGCCGCCCACCCCCCTTGGGCGCCCGCCCTGGCCAGGAGTTGGATCAGGACTCTCTCTCTGGACAACTCTCCACCGACCTAAAGGATCAATCTAAACCATACAATCTATGTCGGTTTGATCCAATGGCTCACGTTCACTTGAGGGGACTATAAAACCAGACCCCCTGGCCCCTGGAGCAGAGGAGGAGAAATCATTATTCAGAGGTAGCCATCAAAGTTAGGGTTTAGATCTCTCTCCCACAGAGAATTAGAATTAGCTACTCCCTAATCCTTCAAGTTTAGAGGTTGATTAGATAGCAATTAGAGAAGTAGAGCACTACGCTCTGGATTCGGATCTTCGGTAATAAAGATTGGTATTATTCATATCTTTCTCTAATTCTATTGTTCTAATTGCATTATGTCTTTAATTATTATGTTCTTAGTTTGCTCTAGTTCTATATTTGATATAGTTCTAATTGATAATGAGTTCATGTATAAGTTTGCAAAGCGCTTAGCTCTTGTCGCGAGGGAGTTAGGTGATAGATCACATGTGAGCGTGGTGCTTAGATGTTATTTATCTGCAAATGTATCCTATTGGCCGAGTCGTGTGGTAGTTCGCGATAGTGACAGCTTCGTTGATTCTTATATAGTCCACCCTCCGTTGATAGGACAGGCAGAACCGGTATTGTGGAGTAAGTCATGCGATGCTCTGATTTACTTTATCAATGTTCCTTATACATGAATGAAGAGTCTTTTATGCTATATATGATCTTGTAGATAACTAGAGTAGATTATGACTTAGTAGTTAGTAGATAACTTAGAATCCATTCTCCAGCTAATCCGACATCACCTACATATATAAGGAGTAGTCTATTTTCTAATCGCTGTGCTTTTTATCCCATGAACTGATACTTTATCATCATTATCTTTATGGTTTACCCCCTGCTAAAGTAAGTGACTGTGCGACGAGTTTCTCATTAGTAATCATGTTCTTACAAGTTTATCTCTAGTCTATGCCTTGATAGATTTTGTCCCTTGATTTAATTCCATCTTCCTTAGTTCTCTTGAGCAAAATTATAAATAACGATACCTGGAATACTTATCCTGGTGAAATGCTACAATGAGGTGTTTTATCTGTGCGCTTGCGGATAGAATAGATTATTTTCTAGAGAGCCTTTACATTTATAAATACCTTTGTACACTCTGGCGCCATGCTAGGGATGACAACCTAGTATCTAAGTGGTGTTAGCTAGTGTCAACAGAGGCCTTGAATGCCACACTTTTCTTCTTCTCATCATCCTTCTTCTCACCATCCTTCTTCTTTTTCTTGATCAACTCATCCTTCTAATCATCTTCTCTATAAGCATCATCGGTCATCACCTCTTGGAACACTTGTTGATGTGTTGATTCACTAAGTGTTGTCTTCACTACTATGGTGATCAGTGTGTCAAATCTCTTGGGCAAGCTTCTCAAGAACTTCATAGAGAATTGACTATCTTTCACTTCTTCACCAAGTGCCTTAAGCTCATTTACAATCACTTGCAATTGGTGGAACATCTCTGGCACACTTTCATCTTCTTGCATCTTGAAGCTTGAGAATTTTTCTTGGAGTATGTATGATTTGGCGGTCTTGGTGTCTTTGGTGCCCTCAAATGTTTCTTCTAGCTTTGCACATGCATCATGAGCAAATTCAATGTTCTTGATTTGCTCAAAGGTTTTGTCATCAAGAGCTTCATGGAGAGCACTAATGGTAATATCATTGCATTGTAGCTTCTTCTCTTCAACCGATGTTGGTGCATTCTCATTTGCAACCTCAAACTTTATTTCGGTCACCTTCCAAACCTCTCTATTGATTGACTTAAGATGTGTGGTTATCTTGACCTTCCAATATGCATAATTGGTGCCATCAAAGTAAGGTGCCTTCTTGGTGTTGTTGATATGCAAACTAAGTGCCATTTCTTCACCAAAGATTGTTAAGCCTCAAATAATGGTGCCTTGGCTCTAATACCACTTGAAAGGTCCAAATGGCTAGAGGGGGGTGAATAGCCTATTTAAAATTCTACAAACTCAACTAGACAAGTGTGTTAGTAAAATAAATGGTGAAGCTATTCTAGCACTAGCACAACTAAGCTATGCAAGCCACCTACACAAGTTTAGCAAGAAAGCTAAACACTAAGTTACAACAAGAAAGCATAGCTAAAAGCTAGCTACTCTCCTAGACAAGAAGACTAAGCTAAACAAGCTAAACAACTAGCAAGGTATGCAAGTAAGTAAAGGAGTGGGGAGTGATTGATATACCACCATAGTTGAGTAGATATATAACCAATCCATCACTCACAATCACAATCACAATCACAAAGAGAATCCTCGGTAAGAGATTACACAAGAATTTTTACCAAGGTTCACTTGCTTCCTGGCAAGCTAGTCCTTGTTGTGGCGATACACCCACTTGATGGATCACGAGCTAATTAGCAATCCAAAGCCAACCCCTTAGCAGGTGCCGCACATCCACTCACAATATGGGGATCCTCCAAGCCACGAGTAATGCAATAGTGTAGCCAATTACAATCTCCCATAGAGAAGGCTCAAGAACCCCTCACAAATAACTTGGTGAGGCTTGAAATAATCTCCAATCACGAGCTCAACACCTTTGCTGCTCCAAGCCATCTAGGGCATCGGGAAACACCCAATAGTAACAAGAAATCTGCAGCAAACTCAAGGATCAAGTGCCACTTGATTCAACTCACTAAGCAATGCACTTGAATCTCACTCAATCTCACTAGGATTGGCAATCAAGCAAGGAGATGAGTGGAGGGAGTGTTCTCTAGCTCATTATGTCTCAAGCAATCAAAAGTGCAAGAGTGAACTCCCCAATTCCATCCACCTTCTATTTATAAGTCCCCTCAACAAAAAGAGATGTTGGCTCTTTCACTAGAAAAAACTCGGGGGCACCAGGAATGCAGAAGGTCAGCCATCAGATGCTCAAACCCTATGTTCGGTGCTTAGAAGTTAGCCACATGTCAAACTTTTGAATCTCATGCATCGATCTTTAATGGTCACTTTCAAACCACCAGACACGGTTAAGTCACCGGAGAGGGTGTTTTTGACGCTTGGTCACCGGACGCGGGCCACCGGATGCTCTCCTACGTCTGATGCCACGAGCGCTTCTGCAGCGAAACACCAAACACACATTACCAGACTCACTCATGTTACTATGCATGGGTCCGGTGTGTACACCCCAGCAAGTACCACTCACCGGATGCTCAGAGCGCATCTGGTGCGGCGACCGATGCTGCCAACACCAGCGCCCAATGAGTGTTTCCCGTAAGTTCTCTATACTTTCCACCGGCATAATAGAAAATATGTGTTTCATTTTCTCAAAATTGTCGAATCCCACCGAGGCTCGGTGGGAGGGAGACAGGATGTAACACCCCAAAAACCACAAATACACCGAAATGCTACTAGACTACACAAACAACAGCCGCACACAACCAATAAACAATTTGGCAGCATCTTCTTTGTATTTATAGCAAGCGGAAGAATAAAATATAAAAATAACTGAAATACCAAACTAGGATTAATGAACATCCTAACACAAATAAGTTACTTCAACAAGAATTAAGTTTAACATCCACACTTTAACAACCACCATAAAAACCAATAAGCAAACCAAATTATTATTTATTAAAACACATGGTCTCTAAATGAAGAAGTGTGTGACGTGCAGCTAATTCCCTTCCCTTCTAAGTAAGCATCAAGTACCTGGATTGAGTAAAGCAAGGGTGAGATGAAACATCTCAGCAAGCGAACTTGTTTTGACAAACTATTTAAACCACAATTTGAATTATCATCAATTTAGTATGGTGTTCCCAATTGACATAATATCATATTAAAGTAACAGTCTTCCAATTTAGATTATAGCCAATAATACAGAGCTTCATAATAATGTGGATAAAATCCCTTCAATAACATACTTCTCATGAATGCATATGAATGCAATGCATATGTCTCCTGCCTGCACACCCAACAAGGTGTGGAGCTGCATCCCATGATGCGTACCAGTACAGTCATGACCATAGGTCATGACATAACTTCCAATGCCAATGAATGATGAAATGCACTTGGCATGTTGCAATAAAATTAATAAATCACCAATAATACTCCGACTTCAAATTCAGGTTTGTGGGCTAGCCACAAATAACAATGTAAAATAATACCATCATCATAAGTACTTAAATAATACCACAATTTAACTAAGATTAAATATACCCAAATTATGAATTTTAGATATGAGAGGGATGACATTCTTATAGACAATAAACTGTAGGTGATAAAAATAACAAGCCAAAACGGTAGCAAACCACCGCTACATTCACTTGCCTCTTTACCGAAAGAGAACAAAAGCACTAGCGATGTTCCGAAGTGCTACCATCTGATCACAAATACTACTCAGTACATACACCAACATACAAGCAAAAGTAAGAACAAATACAAACTAAAGCGCCCCAAACCCGACATTCAAGCCTCTACCGTTTGCGCTACCGATCAAGACAACAGCACTGACTCTTCTCTTTTTCATATACTACAGAATATTCATCCAAAAATTACCACAATTTGTCAGATCATGTAAAACTCTGTTATATACAACTTTTGTATTGAAAGGTTTTGCATCAGAGGTCTGCAAGATGGTATAATTAACCATAGAACACAACTAAATATTTCTGACCTTCAAAACAGAACATCAAATTTCAAAAATTCATACTGGAGATATACTTATTCAAATGTTACAAACTTTACCAATCTAGAAATCTTAACAAAAATACTAAAACTTTTGTTAATAATCAAAGACCTAATTATTTCATTATCAGGGTCAAAAACTGCTTAAATCCAAAACTGTCTAGATTATCATCACTGGAAAACAGTCAGATTGAAAACTCGATACCTCACAAACTATAACTGCTATGACAGAGTTCTTGGCATCCAAAGAAAGATATTTAAGTCCTCTACAACTCTGTACACAGGCCCAAAATTTATTAAAGATTCTAAGATGCCCTAACATTATGATGAACAGAGACTGCTTAGTCTGACGAGAATTTCAGACATGAACGAAATTGATCTCGAGAATTTCTCCACTAAACTCAATCCCAAATAAGCGATTTAATACGCAAAACATGATCAGATGAAGGGGATTAATATTTGGCTTCTCACCTAAAGAACCACAGCGAGCACGATGCCGAAACTCCCGGCGTCTACTCCTTCTTCTCCGCCTCTTCACCTTTCCATCATCTCCGATCCAACTCGCCACGATCCTTGCCGCCACAAAGGCCTTGTTATTCCGATCTACGCCAAACATGGCTATGCCCTCATGGACAGCAAAGCGACATGGTGGATCAATGGGACAGCCAAGATACGAGGTAGAACCTAACCGTATTTTCCACAGGAGGAAGAACGACCACCACGGATGACCGAAGGCGGCGATGGCGGCGGTGGCGACTGCGGTGGCAAAACCCTAGGTCCTCACCTCCCCTTCCCTTTTCTCCTTTCTCTCTTCTCCCCTCTCTTCTTTTCTCCTGAATATGAAAAGCTATGGATGGCACCTAAAGGTCTTGGGAGTGGGGATACAGGTACTGTAGCAGCACGGTACTGTTGCGTCGCGCTACAGTAACAGGTTTATTTTTTTTCTTCTTCAAAACTTCTGAAATTTATATCTCCATGACCCAAATTCCAAACAATGCATATGAGTAGTGCAACTGAAAGCATTCAACGAGCTCTACGTGTCTATAGTCTCTGATCACTCATTTGAGTGATGGATTAAAAATTATTATTATTATTATGCTACTTTACACTTCTAACGCAATAAACATATTCTAAGTTTTACATTCTACCCCCCTTAAAAGAATTCGTCTCCGAATTCCTCCACTTATAAGCAAACAAAAAGTATAAGACTCCTCTAAAATGGCTGCACTTGTAACATGGCCAAGGTCTCGTAGTACGAAGCAAGGAACTACTACTGAGAGGACTTTTGATCTGGATACCTAGTAAAAATCACTTCAAATAAAACACAAACACCAACGAGTGGCACTCATATATATATATATATATATATATATATATATATATATATATATATATATATATATATATATATATATATATATATATGCACTGGGACACTCAACTCAGAAATTTTGATCATCTATGAACAGTCAGTGCTTGAACTCAAACTCAAGGTCTCAGTAAGAACATTCTAATAGCATAGGGGTTATAAAAAAATCTAAGGCCACACTTTCATACTTTGATGGCTCTTCATACAGCAGGAAAACATACATGTAAAAAAATAGAAAAAATTCCAAGTTGTCAAACTTTCCTACAATGACAAAGAACATGATGACAAAATGCCACCTTAACAAACACATAGCTTATTTCTAAGACAAGCTTAAAGTGGCCCATAAAAAAAATTGTCTCCTGTCTTTCTCGATAAAATGGTCAAGCCACTAGACCTTTCATTCCCTAATAAAAGAAACAAACTAAGAAATTTCATATACTCGTCTGGAATAAACTAGCTAGGAGCTAGACGTTATCCTCCTAAATGCTCCAATTACTTGACACAGCATCATCCATGGAACAACCAATGACAACATAGAGACTGTATATCACACTTAATTTGCCCAGAGGACGTTACCAAACTTCTGGTTAAAATAACCATCAAGCAGATGACGATCACTGATTCCATGGGTCAACTTTTCCCTCAAACCAACTAGTAGCTTGAAGTGGCACCATGAACTACGAAACACAAATTCATGCCAAAACTAGTTCTTGTTAATACACCATATACTATGTGCCAATCTATGAGTGAAGACAACACACTTGCTTCCTTTTACCTCAAAACTTTTCCTCATGGAACGAGACCAACTAGCATGACTACCTGTTGACGGTCCTTAAGTATCAAATTTAATTATCAAATAAACAAAGAAAAGGATCCAAATGAAATCAACATCCAGACTTAGGGTTTTATCTGACAGAATTCCACTAGTTTTGGTGTTTGTCTATTTCTGCAGGTGGTTATCAGGAAATACGGAAGAAAGGCCCACACGTCGGGATTACATAGAGATATCAACGTGCCGCGCAATTATCTTACATCTAGAAGACTCCAGAAGCCACGGAAAGGAAGCGGAGGCCGAACGGGGCCTGGCCCTGGGCGCCCGCCCAGGAGACTAGGGCGCCCGCCCCCTGTTGGACTCCAATCAAGACACTTTTTCGGGAAAGATCTCCACCGACCTAAAGGATCAAGGATAACCGTTCAATCTATGTCGGTTTGATCCAATGGCCTATATTCACTTGAAGGGACTATAAAACCATACCCCCTGGCTCCTGGAGGAGAGAACATCTCAACCCTAATTTATTATTCTTCAAGGGAGAAGAAGCCTCTGATCAAGCCTAGAGCCACCACATCAATTAGACATCTAGATTAGCATTGCTACATAGGATTAGAACTAGAAGGAGTCAATCTTCGATTGGTTTCTGGATCTGTCAAGAGGATTCTTGGTAATTCTCTAATTATTCTTCTAATTGTTCATCTTGTTCTTCAATATTATGAATATGACTTTGTTCTACTTCAATATATTGCTTATGACTTTGCTCTACTTGTTTATATTCAAGATTATATTGTTCTTAGTTTATCATAGTTATATACTTGGCTTAGTTAGATTGGATCTATATACATGTTTAGTGTAACAGAACGGTCCAATTTATAAGAATTCAAGTGAATTTGCGACCACTGAGGCAGTCAAGACAATGGACTTGAACCCATATAAACCCGGTAGTCCGACGAAATCTCAAAAGACCTCGATTCAACCATCATACAACCAAGATCGTACATGATCAAGCATCACCATTACAGATTACAACATTCAACACATAACATAGTTTTACATCACATCAGAGTTGAAACAGGTTATTACAAACCATAGCAGTAGCGGAAACAAAGTAGTTTTGAAACAACAACAACCCAGTTTATAATACATGCCAGTTCCGTGGTCAATCCCCACAAAAGCATAACTGAAGGTAGAAGAGCGATCACGCCCATGATCTATTCATCATCCCCAGCTGGGTGATGACAGTTAGCGCAATAGCCGTGATAGACGACATCATCTGCAACAGGGGTAAATAAAACCCTGAGTACGAGAATGTACTCAGCTAGACTTACCCGTCATAAACCAGAAATAAAGTGACACCAAGGAGTATGCAAGGCTGATCTTAGTGAACTGGTTTGACTCACTTTTTGCATAAAAGCCTTTGTTATAAGTAATTCATTTATTCATATTTCAGCAGCAAGTTCATTACTTAACAACTATCCACTAGATTAGCACCTGTTCTAAGCATACACTTGAGTAATTAATCAATTCAATAATAACCATATCAGGATTATTACTTTGCTATCAACATTCTCATCATAACCATTATGTTTGCTTAGTGAGTTCTACGTTGCCGCTGCCCAAGTCAAGTTCTCACTATCTGGGAGAGACGGCGATTCGAATCGATTCCTATCCAGCTCGAGGGGTATTCCTAACACTCACCCAAGCATACTTCATGACGGCAGCTCAACTCCGGACCAATTCGCGGGTCCGTCCAGCGCCGCACCCCTAGGGACCGCCAATCTGCCAGGGTTAGGACTCTAACCTGACACCTCGGTCTTACGCCATTGACTCCCCGCACATCCTTGCTACCAACCGGGATGCGCACTCATACAGAACGGGGTATCCGGCCTGAGTTGCACTCGTGGGCTTTGCGGTCGGAACGACTTATCCGACCAACTAAGTGATAGGCATGCGTTCAACATGACACGGGGACGTACAGCGATTCGGTCCTTAAACGACACAGACGGGGATAGATTCACACCCAAGACCTCCATGCCTTGTTGCTGCGCTATCGTCATCCCGCCCGGTCTCAAGTTCGTTTTTAGCACCAGGTTATCTCCACGATAGCAAATATAGCCCACCGTGATCATCATCCACCTAACTCTCGCAGGTGACAGGAAATCACCTGGCTTCTACCGAGCTAAGCATGGCTAAGCATCACTTCGATCCTGGACCTACTTCGGTAATGTTTAAGGTGGACAAGGTAGTTATTATGCAGCAAGGGTGTCATATCAACGCCTACCACTTAATGCAACAATATATAACCATAGTCATTTGATAGCTGATTGTGATAATAAAATAGTAGGAGGCTTATAATGCTCCGCGGCTTGCCTTCAACGTAAGTAGAGGGACGATGGTCAGGGCACTCCGGCAAGTCCTCCTCCTCAACTCCTTGAGGTAGTTCCCCTTGCTGTCCTTCCGGCTCCGGCAACTCGTACTCCAGTACCGTCACACCCTTGGGTACACCTATGGATGCATGACAAGGAGATGAATATAGAGAATGCACATATGATGCATGATATCATGATGAGGAGCCAAAAAGACATAAGACAAGGTATAACATGAGTGTAAACTTCTAAGATTAAGTGAATCATGGAATAACAAGCCAGTGCATACTTCTTCTCTGGTAGAGAGACTAATTGGACAAGTTAAACAAATTCTAGTTATTCCTACTCAGCCACTGGTTTAGTAGACAAGCCAACCAGTCACAAGTTTTAGCCATAACTTAAGAATCAGTTAACCAAACTAAGCAAGTAAGTACTTTCTGGAAAGCTTAGCAAATTATCTACAATTAATTTCTTGACATCTCAGCATGATTCCCAACCAAAATATGCTAAACATACAAAGTTGGCTGACTGCTCTGGGAATTCCAGAGAGCAAGCACTTTACAGCAGCTACTTGAAATATGCATAACTTTCAAACTACTCAACCAATTGTCATGAAATTTGGACAAGAAGTATATCAGTAAGTTAGCTACAAGTTTGTTGTAGACAAGTTTCCCAGAAAACACAATCTTCAAGTAGTTCTCAATCATTTGCTATCAGCTATACAGAAATGCTCTAGGAAAGGCAATAATAGCTAAAATAATATTTTGCACATATTGAGAATGTACCACAGGGATAAACCAATTGCACCAACAGATATAACATATCTAAGGAACACCAGAAAACATCATGGCAAGGTCTAAAACTATTTCTATCATCACCTTTTCTATTTATTTAATTATTAAGGTGATTTAATGAACATATACTTCAAGTGTTCCAAAAATCCTAAGAAAATTACAGCAAGCTACTTATGCTAACATAAGATCACTGTAAAATTTTCAGAACATTTGCACATACACATTGTGAGGTATAAAATTAACAAGCTAGTAAAGGCATGCAAGGCATAAATGTGAAACCCTATCAAAAAGTGTCAAACAACAGATTTCAGATTTTTCCTAGCTTTGTCTAGCCATAAGTACAACACTCAGCAAGTTTCATCACAAAAGGAGTTATAACTTAATTACTAAAAATATCACAAGAAACTCCTATTTAAGCAAGATTTATTTTTAACTTCTTAACTAGGCTTCCAAAAATCATGAAAAATGTATCAGAGCCTATTCATAACATAAGTAACAACTCCCTAAATTTGCATGGCCAGCAGATCACTAGATCTCAAGATATAATTACCCACTGAAAATCCAAGATTAATTTATATCTATTTATTTCTGCAAAAACATAGCATGTTTCATATTTTTTATTAAAAACTAGGCTTGAGCTAGAACTTAGCAAAATTGGAAGCACCACATTTGGATCTCTAAAACTCCAGATATGAATTTTACAAAAACAGCTTTGGCTCTGCAAAACAGTGAATCAGAGGGGGTGACACAGAGAGGCTGACATCCGGGACCCGCGCGTCAGTGAGACAGAGGCAGGGGAGATGCTCGTTGCCGGCGAAGCTCAACGACGACGAGGTCTCGGCCGGATCCAAGGGCACCTACGTGTTCCTCTCATCAAGGCGACTCTGTTGACCTACTTTACGCGCGCTCTACTGGACTCTAGGGTGCTCGACGTCGGGAATGGCGGAGCGGCGGCGCTGCGCGGCGATACGCCGGCGGATCCAGGCAATGGTGACGCGGTAGAGCGTCATGCCGAGCATCAGTGAACCAAGGGGAAGCGATAGGAACAAGAATGGAGGGAAATGTTGGAGCAGAGAAGCCTGGCCACGTTGCCGGTGAGCTCGAGCGGAACTCCGGCGAGGAAGAACTGCTCGGAGCTCGGCAATGCCGCCTTACCCGTGCCTGACAGTGGCCAAGGGGGTGATGCCGAGGTAGAGGAGGCTTTGGCGAAGCTTTTGGCGGGCTGGCTTGGCCGGAGACGGCGAGAGGAGCTCGGGCGACGCGGCCGTTCCACGGCGGAGCTCGCCGAGGCGAAATGGAGAAGGGAGAGAGCGCTGGAGAGGCGAAATGAGGACGGCCGGGGCTCGGGGTGGCGTCGTGGCATCCAAGTGAAGGCGCCGGGGCTGACAGGTGGGGTCGCCGTCGACGTACGGCCGCCATGGGTCATCCACGCGTCGGCCGGCCGGCGACTGACAAAACTGAATCGCACGATTCAGTCGTCGTCGACCGTGTCTGAAACCCAAAGTTCACCGGCGTTTTACTCTCAGCTCACTCGGTGGTTTTGGCTCAAACTTGTTCCTTTGGACAGAGCTACACGAGTTCTACAACTTTGGTTACAAGATCAATGTCCAACTCGGTCTGGATTTCAAACTACAAGGCTCCAAACAACCCTTGGTCGAAACTGCGTGATCCAACACTTAGCCAAATTCGGCTAAGTGTGAAATCAGCCCTGATTTTTGGCTTGTGAGTGAATTTTGAAAGTGTTCCAAGCTTTTTCATAAAAATTCATCAACATAACTTTTGTAGCTTATGAAATTCTCTACAACTTTGTTTCAGGTGTCAAAGACATGAAAGATATCTAACACCAGTTTCATAAAACATTTTTGAAAAGAGGTCTAGGAGGGTCAAAAAGGTCATTCTAGGGCTAACCATGACTTAGGGACATTTTTGGCCAAAACCTTCAACATGAACTTTGTTCCAAAAGATATTCTAAGCATGATTGAGGTATTTTGGAAGACAATATACAATTGTTTGCATTGGCTACCCCTTATAGTCACCCAATTCAAGTCACACAAGCAATTTAATCATGTAGTGCATAAAGCAAATGGCATGTGATCATGGTATGATGCTCATGAGTGATCATGATGATGCTTATGCTAATGCAATGCTCATGGTTAACATGCAAGCTAACACTAGGAGTGTTACAGCCCTCCCCCCTTACAAAAATCTCGTCCCGAGATTTGAAAGACGTACCATTTTTCATAGAATGTGGGATAAGTTTCTTGTAAATAGTCTTCCCTTTCCCAAGTGGCATCTCTCTCATTTTGACGGTTCCACAATACTCTAAAACGTTTGATCACCTTCCCACGTGTAATCCGTTCTTTGACATCAAGAACTTGTACAGGCTTTTCCTCATAAGATAGGTCTGACTGCAACTTGATATCTCTTGTTTCACCCCTCTCTTCGGGCACACGAAGACACTTCTTGAGTTGGGACACGTGGAATACAAGGAAAATAGCTCTCATTTCGGGAGGTAGTTGTACTTTGTAAGCCACCTTGCCACTCTTCTCAATGATTCAGTAGGGACCCACATACCTAGGGGCAAGCTTTCTTTTAACGCCGAAGCGATTTACTCCTTTCATGGGTGATACTTTTATGTACACAAAGTCACCTATTTCGAATTCAATTGGCTTTCTTCTTCGGTCAGCATAGCTTTTCTGCCTAGCCTGGGCGGCTCTCATGTGTTGCTGAATAATGAGAACTTGTTTCTCAGCTTCCTTGACGAAGTCAATTCCGTAGTACCTTCTTTCACCTGGTTCGACCCAGTTTAGAGGAGTTCTACATTTGCGGCCATACAAAGCTTCGAAAGGGGCCATTTGGATGCTTTCTTGATAACTATTATTGTAAGAGAATTCAGCTAACGGTAGCCATTTCTCCCATGCACCCTTGGAAGATATAACACAAGCCCTCAACATATCCTCTAAAATTTGATTCACACGCTCAGTTTGACCGGAGGTTTGAGGATGATAGGCTGAACTGCGAACCAACTTTGTGCCAAGGAGTGAATGCAGATGCTCCCAAAAGTGAGTAGTGAACTGAGGACCTCTATCAGAAATAATAGTGCGAGGCACTCTGTGCAATTTAATTATCTGAGAGAAGTACAAGTCAGCATAGTCAGATGGCCGGTATGTAGAGTGTACAGGAATAAAATGAGCTGACTTGGTCAAATGGTCAACAATCACCCATATAGAGTTGTGTCCTTTTTGAGTAAGGGGAAGTCCAACAATGAAATCCATGCTGATTTCTTCCCACTTCCTACTTGGAATTGACAAGGGTTGCAATAAACCTGTAGGTTTGAGGTGAACTGCTTTTACCCTGCAGCAAGTATCACACCTTGCGACATAAGCTGCTATTTCTTTCTTCATTTTGGTCCACCAGAAACGAGGTCTTAAGTCTTGATACATTTTGCTACTACCCGGATGAATGGATAGTTTGGAAGAGTGAGCTTCTTCTAGGATTTTGTTGCGTAGGTCACGATCTTTAGGTACAACTAATCGATTGTCAAACCACAGTACACCTTTCTCATCTACCCTGAAATGCTTGGTGTCTTGCTCTTGCATTTTTCTCTTGATATGATAAATACTAGGATCAGATTTTTGGAGCTCTATGATTTGACTTTCTAATGAGTAGCTGACTATGATGTTGTGTGTTGACGGTCCTTAAGTATCAAATTTAATTATCAAATAAATAAAGAAAAGGATCCAAATGAAATCAACATCTAGACTTAGGGTTTTATCTGACAGAATTCCACGAGTTTTGGTGTTTGTCTATTTCTGCAGGGGGTTATCAGGAAATATGGAAGAAAGGCCCACATGTCGGGATTACGTAAAGATATTAACGTGCTGCGCAATTATCTTACATCTAGAAGACTCTAGAAGCCACGAGACCGAAGCGGAGGCAAAACGGGGCCAGAGACAGGGCGCCCGCCCTGTCCTACTGGGCGCCCGCCCACCTCCTGTGGCCAATCACGCTCAATCTCACGGATTATGCTCCACCGACCTAAAGGATCAAGAATAACCGTTCAATCAATGTCGGTTTGATCCGACGGCCCAGGTTCACTTGAGGGGACTATAAAACCAGACCTCCTGGCCCCTGGAGGAGACACCCCTTTATCATTATTCATTATTCATAGACAGAGCAAAAGCTAGGGTTTAGAGATGAGAGCTCTCCTCTCTTCTCTAAACTAGAGTAGATCTAGATAGTAGCGAGATGGAGAGCGAAGGAGGATTAGAGGAGAGGCCGGCCTGTCGGTTCTTCCTCCGGTTGTACTTCGCCATGATCAAGCTCTAATCAAGCTTGCTCATGGGATGACTCTGGTAATCTACTTCTAATTTATTATGCAATTACTAATCATGTATGTTCTGGTTCACAACTCTTTTGAGTACTTCTAATCTATAGGACCCTATAGGTTAGAGTTGTAGTATAGGTGTAAGCGTGGTGCTTAGACCTAGATTACTTGTGGATATCCCCTGACTAGCTGGATCGTGTGGTAGGCCGCGTAGGTGACAGTTACGTTGGTCCCCTGTAGTCCACCTCTCGTTAGCAGGACGGGTAGGGTTTATCGGCCTATGGATAAGCATCCTTTGTGGTGTACTCTTATCACGTGGTTCGTCCCAAACATAGACATACCCCTTTGAAGTAGAGAAATCATAGTTATCCTCTCTATTCTGCTACCATCGCCCATATACTAGAATTGCTCTACTCTCTATTCCCATATTATCACTCACTGTTATCTTACCTTTAATATTGTTCTTATTCGATTCTACCATCTTTCCTATTTACACCTATCTATCTATCTTGGTTAAGTTAGAGCATAGTTGGTTCTCCCATTTCCCTGTGGATACGATAAAACCTTTAACCGGGTAAAAGCTTCAACGGTATCCGTGCGCTTGCGGATTATCCGTGTGCGTATAAATACCATAGTACACTCTAGTGCCATGCTGGGGATGACAACCTAGTATTCAAGTGGTGTTAGCAAGTGTCAACAAGCATTTTTGGCGCCGTTGCCGGGGAAACGGTTGCTGAGTTGACTACGAACTAGTTTAATTATTTTATAAAAAAAATAATAATAAATAAATAAATAAAAAAATATATTTTCCTTTTATCCTTTGCCTCATCTCTGCTATTCTTTCTTCTTATCTAATCCTTGATCTCTGGTCTATTATGAATTCAAACATGTCTATCTATGAATTTCATAGACCTATGGGCACACATCTCGAACCACCAAAATCTTCAAAGCCTATCATAGCATCTAGTTTTGAGATAGACCCCGAATACATAGAATTTATTCAAAAACAACCTTTCTCAGGAGAAGGTGAGGAAAACCCATACACACACCTAAGAGAGTTTTATCGAGTCTGTGACCTCCTTCGCATAGAAGGCATGTCCGATGAGACCCTTAAATGGAAGCTCTTTCCGTTCTCTTTAACGGGAAAAGCTAGACATTGGTATAAACTCAAAGTAGGGAGTGTTCATGGAGATTGGAAGGAGTTATATAGTAGTTTTCTTTCTAAATATTTTCCAATCTCCAAAGTGGTGGAACTTCAGCGTGAGATTCTTTCTTTTAGACAACTGGAAGAAGAATCTCTTGGCAAATCATGGGACCGCTTTATTAACCTTACTCTCACTGGCCCAAAACTTTCTATTCCAGAAGAAGTTCTTCTAATTCACTTTTTTGAGGGCCTTAGTAAGGAAGATAAGCAAACCCTTCATGCGGCCTCTGGAGGATCTTTCCACCACCTATCCGCTAGTGAAGCTTGGAATTTGATTGATTTAATGAGCGGAAAGTCTCCTAGCTTTTACATCCCTGAGAAAGAGAAAGAACCAGTTCCTAGACAAGAAGAAGAAGTTTCGATAGCCAGATCACAACCACTTCAATCCCAAACTTTAGCTATCGATCCTAAACCATCAATACCCCAAAATTTTCCAAGGGAAGAAGGAATTCCGACCTTAAATCTTTTAGATGCTGATGGTTTAGACTTCTGGTTCTATAAGAGACCTTCAAGCGGGGATAATTCAAATCCTTGCAATAATATTTCTCTTAGAGAATGTCCTGGTTCCTATCATGAAGAAGTCGAGGATGACATATCAAGTGAAGGAGAGCTAAGCCATATAGACAATTCTATCTACTCCCCTTCCATGTTCACAAGTTCTAAATCCATCCTTGACCTTAGAGATCCCTCTTCTTTTCAGTCTCATGATGATCCTAGCAATTCACCAAGACGACCAAACCATAGGAGTCATGAAGACCATAAGGATGGCATGTCAAGTAATGCCATAGAAGGAGAGCTAAGCCATATAGAAAATTCTAACACCTCCCCTATTTTGATCACAAGTTCTAAATGGCTAGAATGTGTAGAATGGATGGATAAGGAAGAAGCCTTAATGGGTTCTGACTTTGGCTCAATTTCAAATGGTGAGTTCTTGACTCCCTTTGAAGATGAGATTCATCCAACTACAGAAGAGGACATAGGTGAGACCAATCCAAGAGAAACTCTAAACATTCAGATTGGAGACGAAGATAACATTAATGAGCGTGGAATTTATTTCATAGCCACTTTGTTTACTCCATGCTCATATGCAACATCTTCCCAATCTATTGGTCTCTCCGACATCACCACACCTGAGATCTCCAACCCCCTCTTCCTTTCTATTTATAAAAACTTTAAAAGGGCGGTTGTCGATGAATATGTCTATAATAAATATTGCAGATCTCGTTGAGTTGATCCAGATATAGGTTGGCGTCGGAGGGGAAACCACTTCGCCAACATAAACTGATGGTTTCCCAAAGACAAGCTTAGTGTCTTAAAATAAGCATTGATCAGATCGTAACATGAGCCTTTAATTATTTGCAACATTACCTTGTGTATTGAGCATATAAGGATAATTGTAAAATAAAAAATATTCCTTCGGGTATTCTTGTCACTAACCTTTCTAAGATTGGAGCAAGAAGATCGGATGAATGACAAGCACAAGGTATGTCCAACCAATCATCATACAACATTGAATTAAATTCATCCAAACTTGAATTTTTGCAAAATTCAAGCTTGGGGGAGTACTTTACATAAAAACATCCTTTGCCATGTTGCTATGCTGGTTGTCCCTACCTTTGAGACATGCTCAATTTGTTAAATACTAATCACACTACTTCATCTCCACTTGAGTAGATCTCTATAAATGCTGTCATGCTACCTTTGTCTATTTACTAGCAAGTGTTGGTTTGGAAGTACTCGCCATACTTCCATTGGCATTTAAATTAAGCATGGTGCTTAGGTTAAATAGCCTTTCTTAATCTGATTAGACATGGAGTCTAGTTTGGTTTATTGAACTAAAAAAAACTGCTTGAGTAGATATTGGTATATTTTGTCGGACTAACCCCTACAGAAAAACTTTGAATATCGATTTGGGAAGTCCTGAGATAAACTCACATCAGAGACGAAGAGAGTGACACATGAAGTTTAACAATTTGCACAAGAAGGACACAGCTCATTCATCATAGAGAGATGATCCATGGAGGGTGCCACAAACACGACGCACAACCGCTAAGAAAGGAAAGCTTCCACAAGATGATACTGTACCATCACTCTTCGAGCAAGGTAACATCTTAAGGTACTTGACTATCACTTTTATAAGCTTCTCCTTGGTTCTGGCGTTCATATAAATAAAAGAGACAAACACGTATGATTTACAACTCTAGATTAACCAACCCAACTGATTCAACATGTTTAGTCCTTTAATCCTTGTTCTTAGTACTACCTCCATGATCCCACACTCCTAATCATATGAGCTAAAATGTTACACATTCAATCATTGAGAGATATAAAGAAAAAGACATATACATAGATAGATTATCTTTCCATAAGGTTGAGCGATCTGATCTAACAAATGTTATAAGTGCTACACTCATGAACTTATCATCCATCAACTTTGTCTTGCTCACTATGCTTAAGGTTAGAGAAGAACAAATACACTTTTGGTTCTGTTGGTGTTTTCCACTAACAGGGCCCATGCACTTGATCTCTGCATTGTCTCTATGAGCAGGTACACTACGAGCACAAACACACTGAGCAAGATACTGCTAACACCTCACTTCGAACTGCTGGGCAAACGAAGAACATGGGTGACACCGTATTAAAAGGTGCAGACGTCAAGGTCCGCACCTGAATCAAATGACGCACCTAAAGAATGAACACGATGAGAAGTCTTGACAAGAAGACTTAAAACATTGAACCCTCGCCGAAAGGTAAGATTGGTAGTTATCCATATTTATCCTTTCTGCATTCTCTTTTCCATTTAATTATTTACTTTCCTTAAATAGATTATTAGTTAATCATGCTATCTTGAAAAGAAAATAAAAATGTTAAAAAATACTAAGCCCCATGTGAGTATACGAGTGGCATAAAACCCATAAGTACCTTCACTGTGGTGGCATAAAAATAAAATAAATATTTCTTTTCTACTTTATAAAAGAAAAATATAAAAACAAGGAGTAATATTTATTGAGGAAGCTCAACGTGATGAAGGCTAGATATTTATGCTAACACTTAATTAGTTCCACAAGCTTTGTTGTCTATTTGAGCTCTACAGAATTTAAGAATCAAGAAGACTAGGAGACGGAGGACATTCTAATCGCTGTCAGAATGCTGGTGACTTTCAAATACACCTCTGCCACCTGCTAGCTACATCAAGAGAAATTACGTCAAAATTCAGCTTGGGGGAGAGCACCCCCATTTATCTCGCTAAGTATTTCTACCTATCTTTATACTTATATTATATTAGAATATTAAAATACATAAACTATGAAAAACCAAATAAAGATTTTGTGCTTATATATATCTTTTGCTTAGTGTGTTTAATAAATAAATAAAGTGGCTATGCTAATCTGAATCTTAATAATAAAACTCTAGCATGGATATGATGAATAGTTGCTCTGCCTAATTTGCAAATTTGAAGTTCTCTCTCAAGTTTAGACATAACTGTTATAATTTAAAGCTTGCTCTAGATCTAAACTTGTGGGATGAAAACTTGATCTGAAATCTAAGTTGTTAACGGATATGATATGGGAAGGTTGAGCTGCTGTTTATCTGTTCCTAGAGATGCTAGAATTCTGGAGAATTTTATCTTTGAAAAATCTTTAAAAATATTGCATGATGAGTTCCTGTATGATGAGAATTTAAATTCCTACCACAGCCATATATACATGCTTGCTAGACTTTGAGCCACACATTTACTATTTACTGCTTATGAGCATTGAGTGTGGTCAAGCTGTGTAGACCCTTAGGAGCTTGTCATGTGGTTAAATCAAGATTCACTTGCACGTTCACTCATATATGCTACTTCTACTCCGGAAGTACCATCCACATATATCCATCCATTTCCATCTCCAGTTTCACCTAAAAATATTCTACTAATTCGGGAGAGAATAGCCAAAAACATTTGTGTTTTTCCCTTGTGAAATAAATGCTCAAGTTATCTTGCTACTACCACTTGCTATATTATCTTAAGAGATGAGTGCTCTGAAAAAAAGAAGAAAAAAAAAAGAGAAAATAAAAAAAATAAACGAGGAAATAAAAAGGGGTAAGTGCCCGGAACCTCGAAAGAAAAGAAAAAGAGTGAGATGAGAGGTAAAAATGGACAAGTGTCCGATAGTAGAATTAGAGGTACAGGATACCCATCTGAGAGAAAAGAAAAAGAAGAGCATCTCATTCTCCTCATAAAATTTCAAAAAACAAGGAAGGTATGTATCCCCTCATAAGAGCAAAAGTAGAATTACACTTTCACCATTGTTATCACCATCATCACTATACACCATTCATTCGCCACACATGCACATCTTGATTTGGCTTATTGATTTGTTTCTCTGGATCCATGGTTTGACTACATAATAAATGTCTTGTAAGTATGTGTACTTTATCTCCCACCTATGAGCTCCAGATATTAAAGCCTTATTAGAGTAGGGTGCGAGAGAAGGCAATGTCACTATGCCTTATACCACAAATACCACATATTTTGAGAGAAGGCATATACCATCACTGCCTTGGTAAGGATCCAGAAATACCACAAAAGAGAGATATGAGAGAGTCATACAAAGGAATCTCTGAGTTTTATTTGAAAATCTGCAAAAACTCCAGAGCTATAGCTGATCAAGAATAAGAGACATGGCACTTGGCTAGACTGTTCTATCTTTTAACTACTCAAGACAGAAGTGACGGTTACAAGTCCCATGGTGAAAGGTAAAGTAAGTAAGTTTTAGTTCTTGACAGTTTACTCTAACTCAGAGATGAGAACTTACTTAAAAAGCATGTGTACCGTCAATTTTTAAAGATATTGCAACAACTTCTGATCCATTGCTGAATCTATCCTTGCTCAGGGACGAGCAATAGGTAAGCTTGGGGGAATTTGTTGACGGTCCTTAAGTATCAAATTTAATTATCAAATAAATAAAGAAAACGATCCAAATGAAATCAACATCTAGACTTAGGGTTTTATCTGACAGAATTCCACGAGTTTTGGTGTTTGTCTATTTCTGGAGGGGGTTATCAGGAAATATGGAAGAAAGGCCCACATGTCGGGATTACGTAAAGATATTAACGTGCTGCGCAATTATCTTACATCTAGAAGACTCTAGAAGCCACGAGACCGAAGCGGAGGCAAAACGGGGCCAGAGACAGGGCGCCCGCCCTGTCCTACTGGGCGCCCACCCACCTCATGTGGCCAATCACGCTCAATCTCGCGGATTATGCTCCACCGACCTAAAGGATCAAGAATAACCGTTCAATCAATGTCGGTTTGATCCGACGGCCCAGGTTCACTTGAGGGGACTATAAAACCAGACCTCCTGGCCCCTGGAGGAGACACCCCTTTATCATTATTCATTATTCATAGACAGAGCAAAAGCTAGGGTTTAGAGATGAGAGCTCTCCTCTCTTCTCTAAACTAGAGTAGATCTAGATAGTAGCGAGATGGAGAGCGAAGGAGGATTAGAGGAGAGGCCGGCCTGTCGGTTCTTCCTCCGGTTGTACTTCGCCATGATCAAGCTCTAATCAAGCTTGCTCATGGGATGACTCTGGTAATCTACTTCTAATTCATTATGCAATTACTAATCATGTATGTTCTGGTTCACAACTCTTTTGAGTACTTCTAATCTATAGGACCATATAGGTTAGAGTTGTAGTATAGGTGTAAGCGTGGTGCTTAGACCTAGATTACTTGTGGATATCCCCTGACTAGCTGGATCGTGTGGTAGGCCGCGTAGGTGACAGTTACGTTGGTCCCCTGTAGTCCACCTCTCGTTAGCAGGACGGGTAGGGTTTATCGGCCTATGGATAAGCATCCTTTGTGGTGTACTCTTATCACGTGGTTCGTCCCAGACATAGACATACCCCTTTGAAGTAGAGAAATCATAGTTATCCTCTCTATTCTGCTACCATCGCCCATATACTAGAATTGCTCTACTCTCTATTCCCATATTATCACTCACTGTTATCTTACCTTTAATATTGTTCTTATTCGATTCTACCATCTTTCCTATTTACACCTATCTATCTATCTTGGTTAAGTTAGAGCGTAGTTGGTTCTCCCGTTTCCCTGTGGATACGATAAAACCTTTAACCGGGTAAAAGCTTCAACGGTATCCGTGCGCTTGCGGATTATCTGTGTGCGTATAAATACTCTAGTGCCATGCTGGGGATGACAACCTAGTATTCAAGTAGTGTTAGCAAGTGTCAACATTGTGCAGGACCACAGGATGCAATAAATTGAAGCCTTCCTCTAGGAGAGGTCTAACATGTTGTTTCCGACTGAGAGCATCAGCTACAACATTGGCCTTGCCGGGATGATAGTGTACTTCTAGATTGTAGTCTTTTATCAACTCCAACCATCTTCTTTGTCTCATGTTCAGTTCGGGCTGAGTGAATATATATTTGAGGCTCTTATGGTCAGTGTAAATGTGACAAAGATTACCCAACAGATAGTGTCTCCAGAGTTTCAATGCATGTACAACTGCTGCTATCTCTAGATCATGGGTAGGGTAGTTGGCTTCATGTTTCCTCAATTGCCGAGAAGCATAGGCAATAACTCGGCCTTCTTGCATAAGCACACAACCTAGGCCAGTGCCAGATGCATCACAAAAGACATCAAATGGCTTTTCAATGTCAGGTTGTGCCAAAACAGGAGCGGTGGTCAGCAAATGACGTAAAGTGGTGAAAGCAACTTCACACTCCTTGGTCCACACAAACTTCACATCTTTTTGCAGTAGCTGGGTCATAGGTTTAGCTATTTTGGAAAAGTCTGGAATAAAGCGACGATAATAACCAGCTAGACCGAGAAAACTCCGAACCTCGTGCACTGAAGTCGGGGCCTTCCAGTCTAGAACCTCCTGCACCTTTGACGGGTCAACAGAAATACCCTCTTCGGATAAAATATGGCCTAGGAAAGGCACTTTCTTCAGCCAAAACTCACACTTGCTAAACTTGGCATAAAGCTGATGTTCTCGCAATCTAGTGAGTACAATCCGAAGGTGCTCCTCATGTTCTTGTGCATTTTCAGAGTATACCAATATATCATCGATGAACACCACCACAAACTTGTCCAGTTCAGGCATGAACACCGAATTCATCAGGTACATGAAATGAGCAGGGGCATTAGTCAGACCAAAGGACATAACTAAATACTCATACAACCCATACCTGGTAGAGAAAGCCGTTTTAGGAATGTCTTCAGGTCGGATCTTGATTTGATGATACCCAGACCTCAGATCAATCTTGGAGAATACTTTAGCCTTGGCTAATTGATCAAACAGGATATCAATGCGAGGCAATGGGTACTTGTTTTTAATAGTCACGGCGTTGAGCGGACGATAGTCTACACACATACGCAGACACTTGTCCTTCTTCTTGACAAAGAGAGCCGGACAACCCCATGGAGAAGAACTAGGCCAAATAAGACCTTTCTCAAGCAGTTCTTGCAATTGCTTTTTCAACTCTGCCAACTCGTTGGGTGGCATTCGATAGGGCCTTCTAGAGATAGGTGCGGTACCCGGAATTAGATCAATTTTAAATCCAATGTCTCTGTCCGGCGGCAACCCGGGCAGGTCCTCTGGAAAAACATCCGGAAACTCACACACTACCGGAATTTCTGCTATAGTGAGTGGTCGAATAGCATTGGCCGCGTGACGGATGTCATTGCTTCTAGGGAGTTGAACTAAGAAAGCTTCCTTACTATCAGGCTCCCTCAACATGATGACCCTAGTTGAAGTGTCTATTAACACTCCATGATCACTCATCCATTTCATTCCTAGGATAACATCTATTCCCAAGCCCGGTAAAATCACAAGATTTGCTGAATAATTACGCCCTTCTATGGCAATTTGTACATCCCTCACTACTTGGTTTGTAGCAATTTGATTACCAGTAGCACTAATGCAAAACTTGCCACTATCAAGGTTGATGACATGTTGCCCATGCTTAGATGCGAATGCTTGACTCATAAATGAATGTGAAGCTCCAGAATCAAACAAGACAACTGCAGGGTGTTGATTTACAAGGAACATACCAGCCGTGACTACTTCACCTTCAGGAATTTCTTCAATGGTGATATAGTGCACTCGGCCCATACGGTTATTGCCTCCAGCTGCAGCATTCCTCTTAGGATAAGGGCAATCTCTCGCCCAGTGACCAACTTGCTTGCAATTGAAACAGGGACGGTTATCAGGAGGAGTCTTGGGACCTCCTTGACCCGTGGCACCTCTTGGGAGAGCAACTGTGTAGGACTTGCGAACTCCCGTCTTCACATTTGACTTTTTCTGCGGCAGCCTATACCTTGTCACAGCATTGGGTGGGCGATAGGCCGGCTTGCTTGCCACTGGAGCCTTGGACTGTGAAGCACCTGCCTCATAGGCCCTCTTGCGGTTCTTGGACGGGGCATACACGGCATTGGAGTTCTCTTGAGTCAACGCATCACTTACAAACTCATTAAAGGTGGTACTCTTGTTACCAGCCATGTTCTTGGACAACTTGGGTCCCAACCCTCTCTTGAAACTAGCGAGCTTCTTGACTTCGGTGTCAACCATCTCAGGAGCATATCGAGACAAATTATTAAAAGCATGAAGATACTCAGTCAAGCTTTTAGTGCCTTGCGTCAGGTTCATGAACTCAGTATGCTTGATAGTCATTAAGCCTTGTGGAATATAAGTGTTCCTGAAAGCAGTCTGGAACTGGTCCCAGGTTACTACAGCATTGGCGGGCAAGCTAGTCCTGTAATGACTCCACCAAACACCCGCTTTGCCCTCCAACTGGTGGGCTGCATATTCCGCCTTTAGCTCTTCGGTTAACCTTAGCAAACGGAATTTCTGTTCAAGAGTGTTAAGCCACTCATCAGCTTCTAGAGGTTCAACAACCTCCTTGAACAGTGGCGGCTTGGTGTCCTGGAAATCCTTGAAACTGCTGTACTGATTTGCCTCTCCGTCTTGGCGGACATGGCGACCACCCCGGTTCTGTTGCGCCATAGTTTGCATGGCCTCATTGAGCATACGCTGGCCCTCAACAAGAGCTGCCAATAGCTCAGTAGGCGTAGGCGGGGGAGGAGGTGGTGGTTGCGGCACCTCGTTGTGACCGGAGCGAGTATTGCGAGCCATCTGCACAAGGCATACCAAGCGATTGTTTTAGGCAACAGATATAATTGTCATGAACTTCAATTGCTGCCATACGGAATTTAATGAAGTAATTTCACATAATTCAAGGCACAATAATCCATGTACAATAAGAAAATATCTTCCATGACACTTGGTTATTCTCGCGATCATTCACAGCCACAATTTTTCAAGGATTAACGACATTGCAGAGATTCATTTCAGCTCAACATAAACATGGAGCATCACAAATAAGTGCATAAGGTTACATAGAGGCATTGCCACACTTAAGTTTTACAGGAGGGGCACCATGGCCAAATACATAGAGTCTTAACTAAAATTCAGATTACATGTCCATTACATAAAGAGATGGAAATTGACACATGATCATAGAATTATTGCTAGGCTACATATCTTCATCAGACTCTCCATTAGAAATGATGCCATCATGCTGATCTTCCACACTAGGAGCTTCTTCATGATTAAAAGGGGCTGGTTGTGGGATAGGATTTATAATATTATTTAAGCGATGGACATCCAACTGCAGCTCAGCAATCCTAGTAATCAGCTCTTCCTCTCTCATTTCAGCATGGAACAAGGCTCTAACTCTAGCAGCTTCTCTATTTTCAGCCAAGCGCATAGCCTCATCTCTCTCTCTAGTCATTTGCATCATGCGGGCTTGTGCCTCATTGCGCTCTCTAACTGCATTCTCAACTTGGTTGCGGCGGGCTTGCAAGGCGGTGTGATAGTTTTGGATTTCAGCTTGTGCATCCATAAAAGCCTTGCAGTGCTTGCGCACACGCTTGCGTAGTTTGCGCTGCCCAACTTGTGCTTGTTGAAGCGCTAGCATGGCATCTATGTAGGTGTCCTGGCGTACATAGTACAGCTTAAGTACCGCTAGCATGGCACTCATGGCAGGGCTAGAACTATACCCTAGCAAGGTTTCTCTCATTTCTAAAGACTCATTCCCAACCTGGGACACAAATGTGTCAGTCATACTCACTCTGGGAACGGATCCCGCTGGGCCATTCACTAGCTCATCACCATGCTCTTGGCAAATCTCTAGCAAAACCTCCAGGGCTGCCACTTGGGCACCCTCCCAAGGAGTTTGGCCATCACAGTCAACTAACCAACCTAGCCACTGTGGGTTATTTGGACAGGGGGGAACTGTAATTTGGACATCTACCCAAGGTAAGGCCCCTGCATGCTCAGCCTCGGTCCAAGTGTACTTAGGTGGTTCCTCATATCCAACTGAACTTAGCACCCTCCACAACAATGTAGGAGTGCCAAACATGTCCAGGAAAGTCTCACTCGCGTGCGGGGCTGCCATCTGTAGAAAGACCACATTTGAGTAAGGGAGATTAATTATAAGGAGAGATAAAGAATCATATTTTCAGAATTAAATACCCTAGTATTGCATAAAGAATGTATGAATGATTCATGATGCATGCACGTTCCATACGCCCTTTCCAAACTTAGAAGAAAGTTCTAACGGTATAGTCGGTGGCATACATACGTGCACTCTTTATACGCAACTACTCGGTCTACACGTTTCGTTGTTAGTGTACCTGCAGAAGATTTCATTTCAGCCCAGCCCCACAGTAGTATAAGTGCAGAAATGTAAATCCAATCAACCATCAATCAAGCTAGGTACCCCAGTATATATTCCCGAACATATACCGCAGCACACTACCCATTTGGGATACACCCACATATACATCAAATATGTACACATGGCTGCACCTACTACCCACAATTAAGTACCTTCATATATACATGTGTGTGAAACATGTAAATATTCTAGTAACCACAGCTAACACTCCCCTAGACCGACGGTTGGACGGTCATGCTCTCACAGCTCACACTTACCGTAGCGTAGAGTCATATAGATACATACATTACCACTCAAGCAAGTGGCATCCATACAATTTCACGCCGTATGGACGACGAAAGAAAACAAACAATGCTTACCATGGCGTAGAGGTATGTGATCCATTCATTACCACTTAAGTAAGCGGTATCCATATAATTGCACGCCATATGGACGACGAAAGGAAAACCCCCATGTTAGTAATGATAAGCCACCTAGAAGTCCTTATATGGGCATAAAGGGCATGACCACTGGCATGGTATAAGTTATCAAAACCTTTTTAAAACAACCCTATTTATAACCTAATTTGCCAAATTAGTTTGAGAAAACCAAATTCATTTGTTTTCAAATACATCTATGATGGTTATATGCTTAATCTTGCTCTGATGCCAGCTGTAACAGAACCGTCCAATTTATAAGAATTCAAGTGAATTAGCGACCACTGAGGCAGTCAAGCCAATGGACTTGAACCCATATAAACCCGGTAGTCCGACGAAATCTCAAAAGACCTCGATTCAACCATCATACAACCAAGATCGTACATGATCAAGCATCACCATCACAGATTACAACATTCAACACATAACATAGTTTTACATCACATCAGAGTTGAATCAGGTTATTACAAACCATAGCAGTAGCGGAAACAAAGTAGTTTTGAAACAACAACAACCCAGTTTATAATACATGCCAGTTCCATGGTCAATCCCCACAAAAGTATAACTGAAGGTAGAAGAGCGATCACGCCCATGATCTATTCATCATCCGCAGCTGGGTGATGACAGCGCAATAGCCGTGATAGACGACATCATCTGCAACAGGGGTAAATAAAACCCTGAGTACGAGAATGTACTCAGCTAGACTTACCCGTCATAAACCAGAAATAAAGTGACACCAAGGAGTATGCAAGGCTGATCTTAGTGGACTGGTTTGAATCACTTTTTGCATAAAAGCCTTTGTTATAAGTAATTCATTTATTCATATTTCAGCAGCAAGTTCATTACTTAGCAGCTATCCACTAGATTAGCACCTGTTCTAAGCATACACTTGAGTAATTAATCAATTCAATAATAACCATATCAGGATTATCACTTTGCTATCAACATTCTCACCATAACCATTATGTTTGCTTAGTGAGTTCTACGTTGCCGCTGCCCAAGTCAAGTTCTCACTATCCGGGAGACGGCGATTCGAATCGATTCCTATCCAGCTGGAGGGGTATTCCTAACACTCACCCAAGCATACTTCATGACGGCAGCTCGGAGCACCTTTAGCACAACTCCGGACCAATTCGCGGGTCCGTCCAGCGCCGCACCCCCAGGGACCGCCAATCTGCCAGGGTCAGGACTCTAACCTGACACCTCGGTCTTACGCCATTGACTCCCCGCACATCCTTGCTACCAACCGGGGTGCGCACTCATACAGAATGGGGTATCCGGCCTGAGTTGCACTCGTAGGCTTCGCGGTCGGAACGACTTATCCGGCCAACTAAGTGATAGGCATGCGTTCAACATGACACGGGGACGTACAGCGATTCGGTCCTTAAACGACACAGACGGGGATAGATTCACACCCAAGACCTCCATGCCTTGTTGCTGTGCTATCGTCATCCCGCCCAGTCTCAAGTTCATTTTTACCACCTGGTTATCTCCACGATAGCAAATATAGCCCACCGTGATCATCATCCACCTAACTCTCGCAGGTGACAGGAAATCACCTGGCTTCTACCGAGCTAAGCATGGCTAAGCATCACTTCGATCCTGGACCTACTTCGGTAATGTTTAAGGTGGACAAGGTAGTTATTATGCAGCAAGGGTGTCATATCAACGCCTACCACTTAATGCAACAATATATAACCATAGTCATTTGATAGCTGATTGTGATACTAAAATAGTAGGAGGCTTATAATGCTCCGGGGCTTGCCTTCAACGTAAGTAGAGGGACGATGGTCAGGGACTCCGGCAAGTCCTCCTCCTCAACTCCTTGAGGTAGTTCCCCTTGCTGTCCTTCCGGCTCCGGCAACTCGTACTCCAGTACCGTCACACCCTTGGGTACACCTATGGATGCATGACAAGGAGATGAATATAGAGAATGCACATATGATGCATGATATCATGATGAGGAGCCAAAAAGACATAAGACAAGGTATAACATGAGTGTAAACTTCTAAGATTAAGTGAATCATAGAATAACAAGCCAGTGCATACTTCTTCTCTGGTAGAGAGACTAATTGGACAAGTTAAACAAATTCTAGTTATTCCTACTCAGCCACTGGTTTAGTAGACAAGCCAACCAGTCACAAGTTTTAGCCATAACTTAAGCATCAGTTAACCAAACTAAGCAAGTAAGTACTTTCTGGAAAGCTTAGCAAATTATCTATAATTCATTTCTTGACATCTCAGCATGATTCCCAACCGAAATATGCTAAACATACAAAGTTGGCTGACTGCTCTGGGAATTCCAGAGAGCAAGCACTTTACAGCAGCTACTTGAAATATGCATAACTTTCAAAATACTTAACCAATTGTCATGAAATTTGGACACAAAGTAGACCAGTAAGTTAGCTACAAGTTTGTTGTAGACAAGTTTCCCAAAAAACGCCATCTTCAAGTAGTTCTCAATCATTTGCTATCAGCTGTACAGAAATGCTCTAGGAAAGGCAATAATAGCTAAAATAATATTTTGCACATATTGAGAATGTACCACAGGGATAAACCAATTGCACCAACAGATATAACATATCTAAGGAACACCAGAAAACATCATGGCAAGGTCTAAAACTATTTCTATCATCACTTTTTCTATTTATTTAATTATTAAGGTGATTTAATGAACATATACTTCAAGTGTTCCAAAAATCGTAAGAAAATTACAGCAAGCTACTTATGCTAACATAAGATCACTGTAAAATTTTCAGAACATTTGCACGTAAACATTGTGAGGTATAAAAATAACAAGCTAGTAAAGGCATGCAAGGCATAAATGTGAAACCCTATCAAAAAGTGCCAAACAACAGATTTCAGATTTTTCCTAGCTTTGTCTGCCCATAAGTATGACACTCAGCAAGTTTCATCACAAAAGGAGTTATAACTTAATTACTAAAAATATCACAAGAAACTCCTATTTAAGCAAGATTTATTTTTAACTTCCTAAGTAGGCTTCCAAAAATCATGAAAAATTTATCAGAGCCTACTCATAACATAAGTAACAACTCCCTAAATTTGCATGGCCAGCAGATCACTAGATCTCAAGATATAATTACGCACTGAAAATCCAAGATTAATTTATATCTATTTATTTCTGCAAAAACATAGCATGTTTCATATTTTTATTAAAAACTAGGCTTGAGCTGGAACCTAGCAAAATTGGAAGCACCACATTTGGATCTCTAAAACTCCAGATATGAATTTTACAAAAACAGCTTTGGCTCTGCACAACAGTGAATCAGAGGGGGTGACACAGAGAGGCTGACATCCGGGACCCGCGCGTCAGTGAGACAGAGGCAGGGGAGATGCTCGTCACCAGCGAAGCTCAACGACGACGAGGTATCGGCCGGATCCAAGGGCACCTACGTGTTCCTCTCATCAAGGCGACTCTGTTGACCTACTTTACGCGCGCTCTACTGGACTCTAGGGAGCGGCGGCGCTGCGCGGCGATACGCCGGCGGATCCAGGCAATGACGACGCGGTAGAGCGTCATGCCGAGCATCAGTGAACCAAGGGGAAGCGATAGGAACAAGAATGGAGGGAAATGATGGAGCAGAGAAGCCTGGCCACGTTGCCGGTGAGCTCGAGCGGAACCCCGGCGAGGAAGAATTGCTCGGAGCTCGGCAATGCCGCCTTACCCGTGCCCGACAGTGGCCAAGGGGGTGACGCCGAGGTAGAGGAGGCTCTGGCGAAGCTTTTGGCAGGCTGGCTTGGCCGGAGACGGCGAGAGGAGCTCGGGCGACGCGGCCGTTCCACGGCGGAGCTCGCCGAGGCGAAATGGAGAAGGGAGAGAGCGCTGGAGAGGCGAAATGAGGACGACCGGGGCTCGGGGTGGCGTCGTGGCGTCCAAGTGAAGGCGCCGGGGCTGACAGGCGGGGTCGCCGTCGACGTACGGCCGCCACGGGTCATCCACGCGTCGGCCGGCCGGACTGACGAAACTGAATCGCACGATTCAGTCGTCGTCGACCGTGTCTGAAACCCAAAGTTCACCGGCGTTTTACTCTCAGCTCACTCGGTGGTTTTGGCTCAAACTTGTTCCTTTGGACAGAGCTACACGAGTTCTACAACTTTGGTTACAAGATCAAAGTCCAACTCGGTCTGAATTTCAAACTACATGGCTCCAAACAACCCTTGGTCGAAACTGCGTGATCCAACACTTAGCCAAATTCGGCTAAGTGTGAAATCAGCCCTGATTTTTGGCTTGTGAGTAACTTTTCAAAGTGTTCCAAGCTTTTTCATAAAAAGTCATCAACATAACTTTTGTAGCTTATGAAATTCTCTACAACTTTGTTTCAGGTGTCAAAGACATGCAAGATCTCTAACACCAGTTTCATAAAACATCTTTGAAAAGAGGTCTAGGAGGGTCAAAAAGGTCATTCTAGGGCTAACCATGACTTAGGTACATTTTTCGCCAAAACCTTCAACATGAACTTTGTTCCAAAAGATATTCTAAGCATGTTTGAGGTATTTTGGAATACAATGTACAATTGTTTGCATTGGCTACCCCTTATAGTCACCCAATTCAAGTCACACAAGCAATTTAATCATGTAGTGCATAAAGCAAATGGCATGTGATCATGGTATAATGCTCATGAGTGATCATGATGATGCTTATGCTAATGCAATGCTCATGGTTAACATGCAAGCTAACACTAGGAGTGTTACATTTAGGATCGTATAGCGTTTATCCATCGGATCCATGGGTAAATGATAGATATTGTGTAGGCATGGTGCTTATACCGTATTTATCTGCGATTGTACCCAATATGCCAGATCGTGGGGTAGTTCGGGATAGTGACAGCTCATTGATTCTTATATAGTCCCCCTCTCGTGTATTAGGCTGGCAGAGCAACATTATTACAGGGGAGTGATTGCTATGTTTCTCATATTTCTTGCTAATATCACTATGCATGGGCGTAGTCTTGTCTCACAATGATTGCTAAGTATGCTTGCACTAACTATGATATGCTAGACTATATAGTTGAGAATAACTTAGGAAATATTCTTGTAGTTCGTTCTAATACCATGCTAATGACTTGCTAGAATATCTAATTGAGGTGCTTATCATATTTATTATGTGGCTAAGTTATGCTGATCAGATTAATTATCTTTCTCACTATTCATTACTTCATATATCCTTTATGTGACACTTACCCCTGTATGAAAGAGTTAGATAAATGTTCTCAATTATACATGCAATGATAGATACCCAATCTCATATTCCATTCTATAATCAACATTGACGGTTACTAATCCCTTCCCAGTGGTAAAAATATAAATAACGATACCCGAAATACTTCCCGGTTAAAATGCTACATCAGTATTAATTTGTGCGCTTGCAGATCTTATTTGTTATTTATTTAGAAGAGAGATTGCATATTTCATTATCGCGTCTCTCATGTCATGCTGTGGATGACAACTTGGCTTAAGTGGCATGAGGGATAGATTTGGCATTTTTGGCACCGTTATCAGAATTAGAAAACTGTCTACTTTTGGTAATGATGATAACAATACCCAACAAGCATTTTTGGCACCGTTGCCAAGGAATGTTGATTACTAATTAGGAATGGATATAGGATTTCGAGTTATCATTCGCATCTCTAATATGATTGAGCTTATCAATTCTCTCATACAGTTTTACCCTGATATTTTTCTATTTTATCTTATGCAGGTAATGTATGAATAAAAGACATCTTCCAGGAAATTTTGTTGACAATTTCGAAGCATTATTCAGAAAAACAAGAGCCAAGCTCAAGAAGAGATCATCAACACTTCAGCAAGAAGCTTCATCCAATCAAGAAGATCACCGGAACTTGTCTTTAGAGTTCGAAGCCATGGCGAACAAATCGATCCGTGAGTTCTCAGCTCCCACTACGGACAACATCCGCATTGGACCTGCTGCAGAGATCGATGGCAACTTTGAGCTCAAGCCTGGACTTATCAACATGGTGCAATCCAACCAGTTCTGTGGGAAGGCACCCGAAGATGCCAGTGCTCATCTCCAACACTTTCTAGAGATTTGCAGCACATTCACCATATCAGGAGTTTCCACAGATGTTACACTACTTTGCCTCTTCTCATTCTCACTATTAGGAAGAGTAAAGCAGTGGTTCTACGCTACAAAGGAGAAGAATACTACGTGGGCACTCTGCTCAACAAACTTCCTAGCTAAGTTCTTTCCCATGGCAAGACCAATGCTCTTTGTGGGAAAATTACAAGTTTTCAGCAACAACATGATGAATCTATTCCAGAAGCATGGGAGCGCTTCCAAGACTACATCCTAGAATGTCCCCATCATGGAATGGAGAGTTGGCTACTGATGCAGACGTTTTATCATGGGCTCGGCAACAGTGCCCGAGAAACCATGGATGCTGCAGCTGGAGGGGCATTCCTATCACTTACCATATCACAAGCCATAGCTCTTGTGGAGAAGATGGCGTCCAACCAAAGCTGGAATGAAGAATGGACCCAGACACGCAAGAGAGGTGGAGGTATGCGTCAGCTCAAGGAGGTAGACATGCTGTCTGCAAAGCTAGACCCCTCATGAAGAAGCTCGATGATAGAGCTAGAGATAAGAAAGAAGTTATGCACATCTACGACTCTCACATGACTTGTGAGGAGTGTGGAGATACTGGACACTCAGGCAATCACTGCCCTGAGATGCTTGAGGATGTGAACTACATCAACAACAATAGCAACTACTACTACAACCGTCCTCAACAAAATCAAGGTTGGAATCAATAGAGGCCTAACTACTCAGGTAATTATCAAGGTAACAATTCTTATAACAATAATAATAATTTTCCACCTCTGAGAGAGTTAGTGTCTAATCAAGGAAAGCCAGTGGATAACTTATCCAAGAAATTGACATCTAATGATAAAATGCTAGAAAATATAAATAATAGAATGGATAATTTCTCTACTGCCATCAAGAATCAAATTAGCTTTAATAAAATGATCGAATCCTAGTTAAATCAAATAGCTGCTGCTGTTCCTACTACTAACCCTGGTATACCATCACAACCGGAAGGATTAGAATCTGCAATTCTTATAGACATGTTTGTTGCAGGCAATTGGAGTAACCCCGTCACTAAAGTTACTACTGACCTTCTGTCGGTCAAGAGAGGGGATCTAGAATGCCCCGTCATCCCGATCTCCATCGGCATGGTGGACTTCCCAGAAGCACTCTGCGACTTCGGCTCTAGTGTCAACATTATGCCCAGGGTATTCTATGAAAAATTCTTTACATATCCTTTATCAGAAACAACCATGTATTTTGCAGTTTACACATCAGACGATAAGTTTTCCAAAAGGAATATTGAAGAACCTTTGTGTCCGAGTTGGTACCTTATACGCCCCAGTAGACATCGTGGTGATAGAGACCGGTAATGATGAGAGGGCACCCATCATCTTAGGGAGGCCATTCTTGAACACCTCGGGAGCTGTCATCTACGCTAGTGCTGCCAAGATCAGTTTCTACATCAAAGGGAGAAAGGAGACATTTTCCTTCAAGAACAAGACTACGCAAATCCCAGATCAATCCAGACGTGAACCAAGGAAGAGGACCAACAGGAGGAACAGGAAAAAGCAAGTATGGACCGAGTCAGCTAAGATGGTCACTGCAGTTCATGGAGGCCAAGATCATCAACTTAAGTCACCGTTTTTGACCAAGAAGGATGACCCAGGAATGCCAAGCATCTATTGCTCCGTAAATGGATACAACTTCTACAAGACGACTTGCGACACCGGATCGGGCGTCAACATAATGGCCGCAGTAACCTATCGGCTCTTGTTCGGAACCATGCCCTTAAAACCAACATACATTCAACTCCAGATGGCAGATCAGACATTTCGAGAGGTTAAAGGAACAGTAATTGATGTCCCTGTGAAAATAGACGATCATTTTGTCTACACAGACTTTCAGGTTTTTGACATGGGAGAAGACGAATACGATCCACCCATCATCCTGGGAAGCCGTTCCTCAGCACTGTTAAGGCAATCATCTACATTGGAACCGGAGAAGTCCATATGCACTTCCCCTCAGAGAAGGTACGCCGCTATTTTACTGACCCTAACTATATCGTTGAAGACTCTAAGCAGGTCACAAAATGATGCAACCTCAACCAGAGAAGGGAAATCATCAAGGACGGATGGGCAGACTATGAAGGAGAAGTGATAAAGTCTAAAGACATACAGTTTAAACAGAATTATCCTGAGGAGACCGTAGCACCAAGTCAGGTATGGAAAGAGAAGATAAATAGACATGAAGAGGAGGCGCCGCCGGAAGTACCGATTACGCCACCCAACGAATCCTAGGACAATTGAGAAAACGGACAGTCCCGTTCGGAGGACTTAAAAACACCGAACGCCTTGCCAAGAGTAAAATTGGTAGTTATCCTTTCCATTTCAATTATTTAAAATAGTTTGCTTAGTTAATCAGGTTCATACAATCCTAAAAAGAAAATAAATATATGAAAAATAGTAAGCCCCATGTTAGTATACGAGTGGCATAAAACCCATAAGTACATTCACTGTGGTGGCATAAAAATAAAATAAATATTTTTTCTGCTTTATAAAATGAAAATATAAAAATAGAATGTAATATTTATTGAGGAGTCTCAACATGATAAAGGCTAGATATTTATGCTAACACTTAACTAGTTCCACAAAGCTTTGTTGTCTATTTGAGCTCCTCAGAATTTAAGAATCGAGAAGACTAGCAGACGGAGGACATTCTAATCACTATCAAGATACTACCGACTTTCAAACACGCCTCTGCCACCTGCTAGCTACATCAAAAGAAATTACGTCAAAATTCAGCTTGGGGGAGAGCACCCCCATTTATCCCGATAAGTATTTCTATCTATCTTTATACTTATACTATATTAAAAAAATATAAATATACATAACTATGGAAAACCAAATAAAGATTTTGTGCTTATATATATATACATCTTTTGCTTAGTGTGTTTAATAAATAAATAAAGTAGCTATGCTAATCTGAATCTTAATAATAAAACTCTAGCATGGATATGATGAATAGTTGCTTTGCCTAATTTTAAAAATGTCAAGTTATCTCTCAAGTTTAGACATAACTGTTATAATTTAAAGCTTGCTCTAAACCTAAACTTGTGGGAAGAAAAACTTGATCTGAAGTCTAAGTTGTTAACGGATACGATATGGAAAGGTTGAGCTGCTGTTTATCTGTTCCTAGTGATGCTAGAATTCTGGAGAATTTTATCTTTAAAATCTTTAAAATATTGCATGATGAGTTCTTGTATGATGAGAGTTTAAATTCCTACCACAGCCATATATACATGCTTGCTAGACTTTGAGCCATACATTTACTTTTTACTACTTATGAGCATTGAGTGTGGTCAAGCTGTGTAGACCCTTAGGAGCTTGTCATGTGGTTAAATCAAGATTCACTTGCACGTTCACTCACATATGCTACTTTTACTCCAGAAGTACCATCCACATATATCCATCTATTTCCATCTCCAGAACCACCCAAAAATATTCTACTCCTAATCTGGGAGAGAATAGCCAAAAACTTTTCTGTTTTCCCATGTGAAATGAATGCTCAAGTTATCTTGTTACTACCACTTGCTATATTATCTCAAGAGATGAGTACTCTAAAAAAAGAGATACGAGGAAATAAAAAAAGGGCAAGTGCCCAGAACCTCGAAAGAAAAGAAAAAGTGAGACGAGAGCTAAAAATGGACAAGTGTCCGACAGTAGAATTAGGGGTACAAGATACCCACCTGAGAGAAAAGAAAATATAGAGCATCTCATTCTCCTCACAAAGTTTCAAAAAGCAAGAAAAGTATGTATCCCCTCAAAAGAGCAAAAGTAGAATTAGACTTTCACCATTGTTATCACCATCATCACCATACACCATCCATTCGCCACACATGCACATCTATTTGACTTATTGATTTGTTTCTTTGGATCCATGGTTTGACTATACAATACATGTCTTGTAAGTATGTATATTTTATCTCCCACCTATGAGCTCTAGATATTAAAGCTTATTAGAGTAGGGTGAGAGAGAGTAATGTCACTATGCTTTATACCATAAATACTACATATTTTGAGAGAAGGCATATACCATCACTGCCTTGGTAAGGACCTAGAAATACCACAAAAGAGATATATGAGGGAGTCATACAAGGAATCTCTGAGTTTTATTTGAAAATCTGCAAAAACTCCAGAGCTATAGCTGATCAAGAATAAGAGACATGACACTTGACTAGACTGTTCTATCTTTTAACTACTCAAGATAGAAGTGACAGTTACAAGTCCCATGGTGAAAGGTAAAGTAAGTAAGTTTTAAGTCTTGACAGTTTACTCTAACTTAGAGATGAGACCTCATTTAAAAACATGTGTACGGTCAATTTTTAAAGATACTGCAACAACTTCTGATCCATCACTGAGTTTATCCTTGCTCAGGGACGAGCAAGAGGTAAGCTTGGGGGAGTTTGTTGACGGTCTTTAAGTATCAAATTTAATTATCAAATAAACAAAGAAAACGATCCAAATGAAATCAACATCCAGACTTAGGGTTTTATCTGACAGAATTCCACGAGTTTTGGTGTTTGTCTATTTCTGCAGGGGGTTATCAGGAAAAACAGAAGAAAGGCCCACACGTCGGGATTACATAGAGATATCAGCGTGCCGCACAATTATCTTACATCTAGAAGACTCCAGAAGCCACAGGAAGGAAGCGCAGGCCGAACGGGGCCTGGCCCTGGGCGCCCGCCTAGGAGACCAGGGCGCCCGCCTAGGAGACCAGGGCGCCCGCCCCCTGTTGGACTCCAATCAGGACACTCTTTCGGGAAAGATCTCCACCGACCTAAAGGATCAAGGATAACCGTTCAATCTATGTTGGTTTGATCCAACGGCCCATATTCACTTGAAGGGACTATAAAACCAGACCCCCTGGCTCCTGGAGGAGAGAGCCTCTCAACCCTAATTCATTATTCTTCAAGGGAGAAGAAGCCTCTGATCAAGCCTAGAGCCACCACATCAATTACACATCTAGATTAGCATAGCTACATAGGATTAGAACTAGAAGGAGTCAATCTTCGATTGGTTTCCGGATCTGTCAAGAGGATTCTTGGTAATTCTCTAATTGTTCTTCTAGTTGTTCATCTTGTTCTTCAATATTATGAATATGACTTTGTTCTACTTCAATATATTGCTTATGACTTTGCTCTACTTGTTTATATTCAAGATTATATTGTTCTTAGTTTATCATAGTTATATACTTGGCTCAGATAGATTGGATCTATATACATATTTAAGATCGTATAGCGTTTATCCATCGAATCCATGGGTAAATGATAGATATTGTGTAGGTGTGGTGCTTATACCGTATTTATCTGCGATTGTACCCAATATGCCAGATCGTGGGGTAGTTCGTGATACTGACAGCTTCATTGATTCTTATATAGTTCCCCTCTCATGTATTGGGCTGGCAGAGCAACATTATTACAGGGGAGTGATTGCTATGTTTCTCATATTCGTTGCTAATATCACTATGCATGGGCGTAGTCTTGTCTCACAATGATTGCTAAGTATGCTTGCACTAACTATGATATGCTAGACTATATAATTGAGAAAAACTTAGGAAATATTCTTGTAGTTCATTCTAATACCATGCTAATGACTTGCTAGAATATCTAATTGAGGTGCTTATCATATTTATTATGTGGCTAAGTTATGCTGATCAGATTAATTATCTTTCTCACTATTCATTACTTCATATATCCTTTATGTGACACTTACCCCTGTATGAAAGAGTTAGATAAATGTTCTCAATTATACATGCAATGATATATACTCAATCTCTTATTCCATTCTATAATCAACATTGATGGTTACTAATCCCTTTCCTGTGGTAAAAATATAAATAACGATACCTGGAATACTTCCCGGTTAAAATGCTACATCGGTATTAATCTGTGCGCTTGCAGATCTTATTTGTTATTTATTTAGAAGAGCAATTGCATATTTCAATACCACGTCTCTCATGTCATGCTGGGGATGACAACTTGGCTTAAGTGGCATGAGGGATAGGTTTGGCATTTTTGGCACCGTTATCAGAATTAGAAAACTGTCTACTTTTGGTAATGATGTTAAGAATACCCAACACTACCATGCACACATCAAGGTTAGGTGTAACCTTAGCTACTCCCCATAGTGACAAACACTATATCAATCTTGAATGATTTGCCAAACAAACAAAGCAAAGTGAAACCTTGATGCAACCTACAATTTTGTCTGTCTTGTAGGCACAAGCACGAACATATATGAATAACACGTAATGCATCACTGCACTCCAACCCATTGAGCAAAGCAAAACGATCAGCACTATTTTCGAATAACAGCAACATAACCTTTTGATATTTATGTATCTTTAATATTCAAAAGCAATGATAGTCAATAAATACATATTCAAAAACTACAAAACAAGGTCCACAATTTTCATGAAGACACAATATTTTTGTTCTGAATGTAAGCATACCTAAACTTTAGTTGAACTGAAAAAATGAAATTTGCTCTGAATTCTAATAGTCACAATATATTATTGATATCTACTACAAAACACTTGCCCAACAATTATGAAACTTTACCATATCATGTAAAAAAATTGTCTTGTACAGAACGTTTGTTCTATAGATACTTTCAGTAAAAATCATCAAGATGTTCTAATTAAGGTAGTAACATCAAACACAGAATTTGACATGAGAAATCAGCAACTCAATTCAAAAGCATATATCTAAAGTTATATTTCAGATATGACACTGAATCATACACCATTTTGGAAACATACTAAAAAACACTACAACTTTGGTATTCACTATAAAGACTAGTTTAACCTTTAGCATTGACAAAAACTAGATCAATCTATTACTGTCGAGAACAACGACATGGAAACGACAACAACTATAGTAAAAAAAATCTCAAACCACAGAGCCAAAAATCATGAAATTTCACAGATGGTTGAAGGAAATATCTATAAATTTGGTGTTCAATGGTTTGGCCAATTCGGCCTATAACAAAAATAAAAATGGCGATGAACACAGACTACACAACCTCATAAATTCTCAGGATGTGGACATGATCACTTATGAGAACTACCCCATCTAATCTAACAAAAAAACCAGGGTATAAATCTAATCCAAAACAAGGGGGTTAAATAAGATTCATCTCACCTAGATTACACCAATAAAAAACCTAGGATTTGTGCAATCCCTTTTCTCTCATTCACTTGTCTTCCTTATTTTCTCTATCATTCCTCCCTTCTCTGGTTAGTCAATGGCATCAGCAGACAACATGAATCCAAAGGCTTAGAAAAATAAATGGGAGTCCTAGGTGGATTAGGGGCAAGGAAAAAAGGAAAAGAAGAGACACAGGTGAAAGTCGCCAGAAACGCTCGTAATACGGCCAACTATGTTATAGTAGCACGAGTTATTGATGGTCTACTATATATTTCCCTTCCATAAATCCTGTATCAGCCCTAGTTGAGCAAATCAATCTCCAAACAACGCGTGAAGTCAAACGGAAAGAGTTCATCGAGCTCTACGTAACTATGGTCTCTAATCATCCATCCGGGCATTGGATATTTTTTTGCAACTCAAAAAACTCTCGTTGGACCATTTACCACTTTGTGCTTCTTAACATACACTAAAAAGAATTCGTCCACGAATTCTAGAACAACACTAAACACAGACAACATATGTATGACCTACAAAGATAAATACCACACAAGTAAAAATGTCTTGCAAACCCAAGAAGCCATCCACAAGGACTAATTCAACCAAAGCATGTAAGTAAGTTGAAGATGACATATTAAGCATGCACATAAAGAATTAGATCAGTTCAATCAAACAATAGCCACGGCTAAGGAATGAAGTGAGACAACTTCACATTTTTTAAAGAACATGAACATCATGTTAAGGATAAATGCTTATTAAAACATGAATACTAATTTAACCAACTCTTCGAAATATCTATTCATGCACTAGCAACAAATATGACTTCTAGAGTTCAGGCACTTCTCTGCTTAGTAAACCCAAATCCTACTCAAAATAAAAACAACGACTTTAAAGCAACTTGTGATAAAGTAGTCATGACATAGAACATAGTAAAATCTCGTCTTCAAGCAAACACTTCACCCAAGCATTACAAAGGGTAAGCTCACATACTTGGACACTAGAAATTAATTAGATAACCAACATGTACTCGACAAAAAAAACACATGATTGCATATAACCCTCAAACCAGTTGTAACTCTTAATATGCACTTCTATCACTAAATCACTATGACTTTTGTAAGGTTACAACTGCACCATGGGATAATCCTATACCATTCTAGGCTTAGGTTTATACATCACAACACGAACATATAGGACAAGTCACACAACGTCCCACCAATCAATATGTCAAGAGAAAATAGCTAGATTGCACGGCATGGGGGCCAATCCACCTGTCACTCAACTATTTTCTTCGAATACAGATAGTTGCTTCGCTACCTATCTCTCAGGAAACCCTCACATAGTAGTGCAGAAAAAGCATTGTGGGGCCCTCCACTCCGCCCATCTACACTACTAAACTATAGCTACTCTACGGGATTCCAAGATCTTTTGCTATCAACAAAAACATATAGAACATTCATCATCTTTGCTACTCAAGCAAATAAAACTACAATACTTTAAAGGTACACTTATGTAAAACATCATGGTGACAAAAATAGTCAAGTTTGTACTTGTAAGAATAACTAATATGCACTAGATCATATTTAAACATATACAACATATGGCAACAACAAATAAAGATTACGTAAACAAAGCCAATAAAATTTGCACATGACTCAAAGTTAACAATAGCAATGAAATATAACATAGACATAAGGATACTTAAGCAAAACAAACACCTCAATATCAAAAGGCATGCCTGATATACAAATCCATACCCAACCTACATGTGCAAGTGTGTCATTTTAAATCTAACTTTTTCTGTGAATCTAATGCCTGCTTTGATACCAACTGTAGCACCCCGAAAACCACAAATACACCGAAATGTTACTAGACTACACAAACAACAACTGCACACAACCAAGAAACAATTTGGCAGCATCTTCTTTGTATTTATAGCAAGCGGAAGAATAAAATATAAAAATAACTCAAATACCAAACTAGGAAGAATGAACATCCTAACACAAATAAGTTACTTCAACAAGAATTAAGTTTAACATCCACACTTTAACAACCGCCATCAAAACCATTAAGCAGACCAAATTATTATTTATTAAAACACAAGGTCCCTAAATGAAGAAGTGTGTGACGTGCAGCTAATTCGCTTCCCTTCTAAGTAAGCATCAAGTACCTAGATTGAGTAAAGCAAGGGTGACATGAAACATCTCAGCAAGCGAACTTGTTTTGACAAACTATTTAAACCACAATTTGAATTATCATCAATTTAGTATGGTGTTCCCAATTGACATAATATCATATTAAGGTAACATTCTTCAAATTTAGAATAGCCAATAATACAGAGCTTCATAATAACGTGGATAAAATCCCTTCAATAACATAATTCTCATGAATGCATATGAATGCAATGCATATGTCTCCTGCCTGCACACCCAACAAGGTGTGGAGCTGCATCCCATGATGCGTACCGGTACAGTCATGACCATAGATCAAGACATAACTTCCAATGCCAATGAATGATGCAATGCACTTGGCATGTTGCAATAAAATTAATAAATAACCAATGATACTCCGACTTCAAATTTAGGTTTGTGGGCTAGCCACAAATAACAATATAAAATAATACCATCACCATAAGTACTTAAATAATACCACAATTTAACTAAGACCCAAATTCTAAACAATGCATATGAGTAGTACCGGTACAGTAACATGTTTATTTTTTTTCTTCTTTAAAACATCTGAAATTTATATATCCATGACCCAAATTCTAAACAATGCATATGAGTAGTGCAAGTGAAAGCATTCAACGAGCCCTACGCATCTATAGTCTCTGATCATTCATTTGAGTGATGGATAAAAAATTATTATTATTATTATTTTGCTACTTTACACTTCTAACGCAATAAACATATTGTTGGTGCAAAAACTGATCTGCAAACATAAAGGGCTAATACCCGATTCAAACGTTAAGGCGTGCCAGCCGATTTGACCTTACAATCGACAAAGGTGGTAACTCGAACACTTTGGTCCCGACAACAGCGATGCGCCCGGATGTCACGGCCAAGAGGTGCTAACGCAGAACTTGAGAACACGCCGAGTTTGACTCGACGAATTCCTAAGAACTCGTAGTAAAAAGAAAATATGAAGAAGTCGTCGAAAAAGTTGATGCTGGAATATGAGTTAAAACTTGTGTTTGATTGATTGATAGATATCTCGTTACATTGCCCTAGGGCCTACATTTATACCCTGTCCAAAGAGCTACAACCAGACACGACTAGGACTCAAATTCCAAATAAAATGGAAACCGTATACAAAACGAATTCTAATAACTAAGGAAAACTTTAAACTATCCCCCGTAAGCGATCGGGACACCGCCATGAATCAATCGGCAACCTCCACGCTTTTCTTCAGAGTCATCGGCAGACTGCCTGTTGCAGCCATCAGTAAACACCGACACTGGTCATCGGCATCACCATCCCTGAACTTAGTCATATTCAGTTGTTTCTCCATCGACATCATCCTCCCTCGGCAACAACCCTGTAGACTAGCCACCATCGCCCAATCTGCCGATCTACGCTTCATTAACTCCAGATGCGTATCTAGAGATACGTGTCCAAAAACAGTGTCAACACATGCCCCCCAATTTCGGAGTATAAAATCATTAATGCTCCGAAATTCTCCTCAGTAATGACACTTTTCCACAATTACTTCCCTTGATTGGCAATTAATTACCAAATCTAAACGACCTTAGCCTGATTCTCCTGCAGATTCCTTGAATTTCTCAACCTCTCTATCAAATCTCCCCAATTATGTGCTCATCGGCAATATTACCATTAGGGAGAACTGCCGATGGGCCGACCAGGCGATCTTGCATAGCAAAATATCTCTAAAATCATGACCACATGCTATCAAATCAAGTGCGCAATCTCTTGATTACCGTGCGAACAGTTACCATATCCACCTGAACACCCTCGGATTTCACGGATGCGGCAAAGAGATAAGTCAGATTTGCCCCTGCCTGTTTTGTCCTATAAATACTTCCTTCTCCGGTACTCCTCCATCTTGTCATTCTACAGCCCCAAATCCAATTTCCTGGTGGCGGCATTACCCGAGAACTCCAAGAACTTCGGCAAGAGCCTCCTTCACCAATCCTCCAAGTCTTCGATCTTCTTTCTCGCAAAGAAATGGCCAACAACTTCGTCGTTCCTGAGGTCAGTCTACCATCTTTTTTCTTTTCACACTTTTGCTGTACTCCTATTCATCTGCGATTCCTTTTACTAAGTACCCCTTTTTTCTTTTTGTTCTTTCATCCTCAAAAACTTTTAGGATTTGGCTGATAAGACTGTAATTCCTACCGATCAACCTCACTTCCAATGTCTCGGTCCGCTAGGAAATCCAGATCCCACTGACCTAATAAATGCAGAGACAAATAGAATCCCCTCCAGAGCCGAAAACATTTCCTTAGATCTGTGGAAAGATGCTTTTCGTTCCTGGCCCAGTCCTACCAAGGGATGGAAAGACTGGTTCCTGAGAGTCAGCCATTCAAATGAAGTCTAGTGGGGTGAGCGGAAATTAGACCAGTGCATCAGATTATCTCTTGCCGATATGGAGAGAAACGAGTCACTGCTGATAGTTGCCTCGTATTTTTGGTCAGACACGCTTAATGCTTTTGTATTCGGCCATGGCCCTACTTCACCCACTCTTGTCGATGTATTCATGTTCACCGGCCTAGACATATCCACTACCGATAACAGTCATCTATTTGACACCAAGCCCAGTTCTAAAGTAGAAACTCGCGCTATCAGCGATTGGTCTGGATATATTCAGAAGTACCGAAAGACAAGACCTGTCAGGGAAAGCGAGCAGGCAATTTTCTTGAACATTTGGTTGGATAAGTTTGTGTTCTGTGGCCGATTGGCAGGACCAACCTCTGTCTATCTATCGGCAGCGGAAAGACTGGCCAATGGTGGCCGATTTCCTCTTGGCCGATACTTGCTCGGCTCTATTTACCACCTCCTCCACCAGGTAGCTAAGAAACTCCTGCTAGGCCAATCCATCGGCAACTTAGGGGGACCCTGGTGGTTCCTCAACATGTGGCTTAGTGTCCACATGCATAAGCGCCTTGGATTTGACCTTTTTGCACAGCGCTTCCCCAGAGATATAGCCGTAGATCATGAGTTGGATGAAGAAGAATCGGCAACTCGTTCCCCTCTGAACTATGGTGAAGCTGCCATAGTCTTACCTAGCACTGGAGGCAATGAAGATCAGGTTAGCCGATTCTTTCAGACTCTTTATGCGGGTCTGGCCAGAGAACAGCGAGGATGGATGCCTTATGAGGATCCAGACACCATATTTCCTCTGACTTTTCATCCTTTTGACAATGCTCTCAACAAGGACCATGATCTGATGATGGCAATTATCACTCCAAGAGCTATACCAGTGAATTTCTTTGGTAGTGGGAAAGCCTCCAATCTGACTTATGAGTTCTATAACCCATCGGCACTAGCTCGCCAACTCGCCTTTGGACAGTTGCCGATTGTGCTCTGCTACGCCGATGTCATGAAACCAAGGGAAACCATAACCAGCGGTCTCGAGTGGATCAGAATAGCTCAACTTCCACCAAATGCCGATACAGACGTCGATCTATCGGCTTGGATTCTGGCTCTCTTCATCACCCAGGCATACAAGCAATGGTGGGAGGAGTGGAAAGAACACCTGTTCTGCAGATCGGCCCTCACGTACCGCGGCATGATCGACCCCAAGTACAAATTTCCCGAGAACACTGTAAGTTTCCAACCGATATTTCAATCTTCTTATATTACTTTTATTTTCATCGGTAACTTACTTTCTTTCTCTTTAATCAGGTCGATGATACACCACCGACAGTCAGCAGAAGCGGAAGGCCGATCGAACTCCTTCCGTCTGGCCCGATCTCTCTGATCGGTAACAATGCGCCAGCTTGGTGGCCTTAATGCACCGGGGTGTGTGTTTCAAGAAAAATACCACCCGACAAGCGAAGACATCCCCATCGGTAGATGCCACTGCTTTGGCGCAAGCTTTCAAGGTAAATTCTTGACTTATTTAACTTATACCGATTCCATTCCATACATACATAATTCTTTCACGACACATCGGCTGCTAAGGGAACTTCATCAGTAATTTTTACTATTCTAACCAGAATTTCATCAACTCCCTGTCACGCTTGTACTTACGAAACTTTTGTTGTTGTTTCAGCAATCTGGCAAATCAGTAAAGACCAGAAGTACCAAGACAAGTGTCGATGCCCCCCAGTCTAGCCAAGTAAAGAGAAAAGGCCCCAAGAGCACCAAGTCACAGGCAAAACGCCAGAAAATAGCACCACCTTCTTCTCCTCCCCCAGTATCGCCGATTCATGTAGAATCGTCCCCTTCTTCATCAGAAGTCCAGACTCAGCAAGCACCATCTCTACCTCAACCGCAAGAAGCACCTCAAACAGAGGAGATATCAACCGATGTACCTGAGCGGACCGCCAATCCAGTGGGTCCAATTATAGCATCGGTAGTCTCCTCGATCCAGACAAGCATTGCATTCCCTCAAGGTAAAGTACTATCCATAAAATCGTTACCGATGGACTTATCTTCCTACTCAATAATTATTCCTGTTAATTTCTTTCAGCTGATATTGTCCCATCGGCAACTCCGACCGATCATCCTGTTGTACCATCGGCCTCAACTAGCCAGAGGCGAGAGATAGCTTTGAAACAGGTAAGCTATTTGATTATCATCCTTCATTTTACCAATCATTTTATTATCAAATAACCTATCTTCTTCTCTTTTTCAGGAACAAGATTCTCTCGACAGCCTGTTCTCCTTTGCCATCGAAATCTCTGATGACGAAGGCGAGGAAGCAAGCTCTTCTCAAGCAATCGGGATCTCATCGGCAGAAATCAGAGTGAAGCTGGAAGATTTGCTGGCCCTGCTTCATCAAGATACAGCCCAACTGGTTGATGACTCCGATCCAGCCAAGGCTCTGTTCGAAGTTCTTAGAGGCTAAATCCCCACCGATGCCGAGGAGATTCTCTTCAAGGCTGCACACTTGGAGAGTCGACAGCTCGAGTACCAAAAGGCCACTCAGTGCCTTGCCGATAGAGCTGCTCATGCTCAGCTTTCAGAGGAGGTAATGAAAGTAAAGCATCTTGCCGATTAGAAACACAAGAGCATCGGCATTCTAAAATCCTCAGGAGATATGCTCTGACCTATCAGCAAAGAGAGAAGCCCTATTGGCAGAGCTCAAACAAGTAGAAGAAGCTCTATCCCAAGCTCAACAGGAAGAAAGTCAGCTGCCCGAAACGATCAAGACTCTCGAACAAGAGCAAAACGTCCAAGCTCGCAAGGCACTGCAGATGAAGAAGAAGCTGAAACCAGTGGAGGGTTCTGCCGATGAAGATATCAGAGAGATAGAAGAAGCCAATCAAATTCGTCTGCGTGCTATATCGGCGATCCAAGCTCTACTGAGTGGATAAGCTTTTCATCAGCGGCAAGCTTTACTTCTTCTTTCAAAAACTGCTAATTGTTTTGGTCTAGCCGATATGACTGTTATCGGCATCTTTTGAAACAACGTGTACAATCCCAGATACATTTCAATCCAGCCGATAGGAGTGTTATCGGCATTTAAACTTTTATGCGTCGACCCATATGCTTGGGTAATACTTCATTAAATATTTTCCATTCAATGCTCTAGGAAATTCAACTCCTTCGAGAGTTTCCAGGACACAGGCATTACCAGGAGCAGACCGACTTATCCGATAAGGACCTTCCCAATTGGGAGACCACTTGCCAAACTTTGAACTCTTAGTCCCAATTGGTAATATCAGTTTCCATACCAAATCTCCATCGGCAAATTCCTTAGCCTTTACCTTTTTTATCATACCATCTGGCTACTCTCTTTTTATTCTCTTCTATACTTATCAAAGCCTTCAGCCGATGCCCTGCTAAATTATCCAACTCGTCTTTCATCAAAGTAGCATAATCATCGGCAGCCAGCTGATCTTGAAAAGATATTCGCCTAGATCCGGTCTTAATTTCCCATGGCAGCACTGCATCATGTCCATACACTAGTTGATAAGGTGAAACTTTAGTCAAGCCATGACATGCCATCCGATACGACCATAAAGGTTCACTTAACAATGTATGCCACCTACTAGGATTTTCTTCAATCTTCCATTTGATAAGTTTAATAATTCCTTTGTTAGACGCTTCGGCCTGTCCATTAGCTTGAGCATAATAAGGAGAAGAATTCAACACTTTAATCCCCATACCAATTGCAAATTCATCAAACTCTCCCGATGTAAACATAGTACCCTGATCAGTAGTAATTGTCTGAGGAATACCAAATCGGTGAATAATATGCTCTTTCACAAAATCAATCATATTGGCCGATGTAACTTTCTTCAAAGGAATAGCTTCAACCCACTTAGTAAAATAATCAGTGGCAACTAAAATGAATTTATGCCCTTTGCTCGATGGTGGGTAAATCTAGCCGATTAGATCAATAGCCCACCCCCGGAATGGCCAAGGTTTAATAATGGGATTCCTGGCCGATGCAGGTGCCCTTTGAATATTGCCAAATCTCTGACATCATTGACATCCTTTGAAATATTTAAAACAATCCTCAAGTATGGTCGGCCAATAATACCCATTCCTTCTGATCATCCATTTCATCTTGAAAGCCGATTGATGTGCTCCACACACCCCTTCATGGATTTCTCCCATCAAACTTTTAGCTTCATCATCACCTAAGCACTTGAGAAAAACCCCATCGATTGTCCGATAATACAGCTCATCCTCGAGGAACACATACTTAGTAGCTTGAAACCGGACACGCCTCTCAACCTTTTTAGATGGATCCTTTAAATAATCAAGGATCTCTTTTCTCCAATCATCGGCACTGATTGCCGATAACGTATTCAATATGGGTTGATACCCCGAGGCATGCTGAGCCAACCGATTAGCCTCCTCATTATGTAACCGAGGAATATGCTCTAATCGGAAATCATTGAATTCCCTTAATAGTTGTATACTCTTTTCGTAATAAGTTATCAGGACTTCGCTTCGGCATTCATAACTTCCAGCTAATTGATTTATAACCAGCATAGAATCTCCGAAGATCTCAATAGCATCGGCATGAATTTCTTTTAATAATTCCAAACCCTTGATCAAAGCTTGATACTCGGCTTGATTATTCGTTGACGTGGCAACAATCGGCAAAGAGAACTCATGCTTCCTTCCCTGAGGGGAAATTAATACTATGCCGATTCCTGCCCCCCGGTCACACATGGATCCATCAAAGAAGAGCGTCCAAGGCACAATTTCCAAAGTCTCCACTACACCGCGATGTTGAGTCAGAAAATCGGCCATAATCTGCCCTTTAACCGCTTTAGCCGATTTGTAACGTAGATCGAATTCCGACAGCACCAAGATCCACTTATCGATTCTTCCACTCATAATCGGCATAGATAGCATATATCGGACCACATCATCTTTGCATATAACAGTGCATTCGGCCGATAGCAAATAGTGCCTCAACTTAATGCAAGAAAAATATAGGCACAAACATAATTTTTCAATGGCCGAATACCTGGTCTCAGCATCAATCAATCTTCCACTTAAATAATAAATCACACGCTCCTTCCCTTCAAATTCCTGAATCAAAGCCGAACCGATGACCATCCCATTGGTAGACAAATATAATCTAAAAGGCTTTCCTTGCTGAGGCGGAATCAAGACTGGAGGATTTGTCAAATAATTCTTGATTCCATCTAAGGCCAACTGTTGCTCCCTCCCCATATAAATTCTTGATCGGCTTTTAATTTAAGTAAAGGACTAAAAGCACGAATTTTACCAGACAAATTGGAAATAAATTGCCTGATAAAATTTATTTTGCTGATCAGAGATTGGAGCTCAGTTTTGTTGGTAGGAGCAACTATTTTGTTAATAGCATCGATAGATCTTCTGCTAATTTCAATCCCCCTCTGATGCACCATGAAACCGAGAAACTGCCCTGTTGACACACCGAATGCACATTTGTTAGGATTCATCTTTAAACCATGTTTCCTTATGCATTCCAACACCTTTCGCAGATCGGCAAGATGCTTTGTGAAATCCCCGGACTTAACCACCGCATCATCAATGTAAATTTCTACCAGCTTGCCGATGAACTCATGAAAGATAAAATTCATAGCTCTTTGATAGGTAGCACCAGCATTTTTCAAGCCAAAGGTCATGACTATCCATTCAAACAGCCTAACATGACCAGGACATCTAAATGCAGTTTTTGGAATATCTTCCTCAGCCATGAATATCTGATTATATCCTGCATTGCCATCCATGAAGCTAATAATTCGATGTCCAGCTGCAGCATCAACTAGAAAATCAACAACTGGCATTGGGTAGCCATCCATCGACGTAGCTTTGTTAAGATTTCTAAAATCAATGCAAACTCGAAGCTTCCAATTTTCCTTGTAAACTGGAACAACATTGGAAATCCACTCGGCATACCGACACTGCCGAATAAATTTAGCTTCAATAAGTTTAGTTATTTCGGCCTTAATATCAGCAAGAATATTAGGATTACATCGGCGAGTTGGCTGCTCATGTGGCCAAAATCCAGACTTGATAGGCAACCGATGTTCAACAATGGATCGGTCTAAACTAGGCATCTCAGTATAATCCCAAGCAAAGCAATCTTTATATTCTTTTAACAAATCGGTTAACTTTTGCTTACACTCAAAATTTAACTTAGCACTAATAAAAGTAGGTCTAGGCTTATCACCATTACCTATGTCTACTTCTACTAAATCATCGGCCAATGTAAAACCCTGGCCTAATTTTCCATCATCGGCGAACCTATCCATTAAAACTCCTCATCAAAACCGACTGCTTGGATCGGTGGAATTTCATAATCGGCAACATTGAGGAAATCCTTCTCCTAAATCTCTCCTAAGATGCACCTGGTCCTTTCATAGGTATCTGCTTCTGCCAATGCGATGACGTAAGAAGAATCTCCCGGGACAATCTCAATCTTGTCACCTACCCACTGAACCAAGCACTGGTGCATTTTTGACGGGATGCAACAATTGGCATGGATCCAATCTCTCCCTAGTAGCAGATTGTAAGCACCTTTTCCACTAATAACGAAGAAAGTTGTCGGCAAGGTTTTGCTGCCGATGGTCAACTCGACACATATTGCTCCCTTAACCGGAGACACATTTCCTTCAAAATCCTTTAGCATCATATCGGTCTTAGTCAAATCCTGAACTCCTTTCCCAAGTTTCCGATAGACTGCATATGGCATGATATTAATAGCAGCCCCACCATCAACTAATATCTTGGTCATCGGCTTCCCGTCAAATCTTCCTTTGACGAACAGGGCTTTAAGATGCTACCTTTCATTGTCAGCAGGCTTCTCAAAGATAGCCGTCATTGGATCCAGAGCCAACTGAGCTATCTGGTCGGAATAATCCAGCTCCTCATCATCACTGGACGGCGCAAGAAACTCCATCGGTAACATAAACACCATGTTAACATCTGCCGATGGCCCTTTTCCCTTAGGATCCGGTTGCTGCTGATTTCCAGACTTGCCAGAATTCTCTCCCTTGCTCAAGTCTTCTCGCGTTTCGCGCTGCAGTCTTCTTTTGTGTGTCCTAGTTAACCCCTCTGGACACCACGGAGGAAGTTGTGGCTGCCTTGCCGATGGGCGACGACTTTCCCTTGACTCCACTCGATAGGTATTAGCATCCCTACAGAATATGAACTCATCGGGAACTCGAGCATTTGCTATCTCTTCAAGCTCCTCTTGGTTCCTGGGAAAGTACCCAACACGGTCACCAAGTCTATCATGCACACTGAGCCTGCCCCCCAGCCGATCATGAACTGAAGTTCTTCCCCTAGTCGCCTCGTTGAATCGCCGATCATCATCCTGATACTGTCGATTAGGTCTATCATACCGATCATAACCATTGCACTCAGGGCAGTCTCTAACAGTGGGCAACTTGATGTTCTGTTCCCAACAGTGGATAAAGAACAGGCAGTTCTAGTGATCTTTATGCTGATTCCACTCCTGTCGGCGTTGGTCCTCTTCTCGGCGACGATCTTCTTGTTGACGCTGAAACCGATCTTCACGTTGCTATCAAGTCTCCCGATGCCTTCTATGAGTTATCACGATGCCAGATCGGGGAGGCCTTCCTGAGCTAGTTCCTTCTTGGATCAAACACTTTCCTTTAGCATCAGCAGCAGCAATCTGATGCTGAGGATCCACCGACGCATTTCTTTCAGCTGCTTCTGACGTTAATACCTTGGTTTTTCCCTCAGCATCCAACATATTTGTTGGGAAAGGATGTTGATCGATCTTCATCGGCTTCTGAGCTTTAGAATTATCGAACTTGATTCTCCCAGATTCTATAGCCGATTGCAGCTGTTGCCTGAAAACCTTGCACTCATTTGTGCTGTGAAATGTTGCATTGTGCCACTTGCAATATTTCATCTTCTTTAATTCCTCAGCCGATGGAATTACATGATTCAATGATAACTTAATTTGCCCTTCCTGAAGTAGAAAGTCAAATATTCTATCGGCTTTGGTGATATCAAATGCAAACTTTTCTGGTTCTTTATGCCCAGAAGGGCAAGACATTGACTTCTTATTTTTTACCCACTCTGCCAAGCTGATGAATGGTTCCTCATCAGAATCTGAGCTTGCTACCTCATCGACAAATGATACCTTTTTATTCCACGCTCTTTTAGGCTCAAAGGGTTTAATATCTTGGTCAGAAATCCTCTGTACCAAATGACTCAGACTCTCAAACTATTGAGAAGCATACTTGTCTCTGATATGTGGCAACAATCCCTGAAAAGCCAAATCGGCTAGCTGCTGATCATCTAGAACCAGACTATAGCACTTTTTCTTAACCTCTCGCAGCCTCTGCACAAAGCTTTCAACCGATTCATCATTGCGTTGCTTCAGCCTGACTAAATCAGTGATCTTCTTCTCATCAACTCCAAAAAAGAAGTATTTGTGGAATTGTTTTTCTAGATCGGCCCAAGTGATTACCGAGTTGGGAGGTAACGAAATAAACCAAGTAAAAGCCGATCTAGACAAAGATGATGAGAACAGATGAATCCTTGACTCATCTCTGCTAGCAGCTTCCCCACATTGGATGATGAACCTATTGACATGCTCCATAGTTGATGTATCATCCTTGTACCGATTTGGAAGTGGAATTAAATCATATGCAGGAGGATACGGTGTCCGATAAGAGTAAGTGTTGACTGGGTTTTATCCCAAATTGGTCTCTCATTACTTCAGCAATCTTATCAGCCCAGTAAGCATCGGCATCTTGCCGATGAGGCGGTTGTGGATCTGGCACCTGCTGATATGCTTCCATGTGTCTCTGAGGTGTACGATCTGCATGGAACATCGGATTAATCATCTGACCACCAATCTACTGACCAAGATTCATCGCCTGGTTGGCCAATCCTTGATTCTGAAACCTAGGTTGGATTTGGCCTTGTTGAAACCCTACAGCCTGATGATTCTGCTGAGGTATCTGTGGAAAGACTAACTGTCTTGTCCATCCACTGTTAGCATTCATCGGCATAAGCCCTGCCGATGACTGGTAATTGGGCATCATCATTGAATTGACATACCCTGGCTGTGTCATAAACCTCTGCTGCGTCGGCATTGAATCTGCCGATGCGTTAGGCATCTGGAACGTTGGAGCTTGAGAATTCCCAGTGTAAGGTCTTGCAGTAGTAGTTGTAGTGTACTGGGGACTCTGATTCATCGGCAGATTTGGAGGTGCCGATGCCATAGGAGCCATGCCTATCAAGTCAGCCACTTGAGATGTTCCAGGACTCTTTGCCATCAAATTTGGGGGCATACCATAACCCCACCAGTTGGGAGGAACAGATCCCGACATTGCCGATGCTAATAGATCTGTGCCAAGCTTGATTTGCCCGTCTGATGTTGATGGATTGGTCGTCATCGGTGTAGATTGCGCATTAGTGATCCCTAATGTGCTTGGAGGAGAAGTAGCTTCTGTGCCCGCAATGGCTGTAGTAGCCGATGGAGCCGTAACCAACGATGACCATGGCTGGCGATAGGCAGACCCACATAATTCGGTGGTAACTGTCCTTCTTTGAAAGTTCAAGCCACATCATTGAAAACCGTGTTGGACAGCACACCAGATTGATTGATCAAAGCACGATTAATCGCATTGTCAACCATATCTTCAAGTTTACCAGGATTGGCTTCAAAAGTTATTTGCCGAGATGATGGCAATGCTTCCTTTTGTATCACCTCGCCACTCCTGTTGATACTGAAGGATTTCAAGCATTGCTGCTTGTACTCCTCCATGGCTTTTGCCATAGCTTGATTCTGCTCATCTCTGAGATTGGCCTCCGTCTTTGGGATAACGTTCTCCAAGTCGAAATCGGTGTTCGACATGTTGATCTTGATCTTGAATATGTCCCACTGGGCATGCCAAAAGATGTGTTGGTGCAAAAACTGATCTGCAAACACAAAGGGCTTGTTGGGTATTCTTAACATCATTACCAAAACTAGACTAAGTTCTCTAAATCTAGTAACGGTGCCAAAAATGCCAAACCTATCCCTCACACCACTTAAGCCAAGTTGTCATCCCCAGCATGATATAAGAGACGCGGTATTGAAATATGCAATTGCTCTTCTAAATAAATAATGAATGGGATCTGCAAGCGCACAGATTAATACCGATGTAGCATTTTAACCGGGAAGTATTCCAGGTATCGTTATTTATATTTTTACCACTGGGAAGGGATTAGCGATCATCACTATTGATTACAGAATAGAATATGAGATTGAGCATCTATCATTGCATGTATAATTGAGAACATTATATCTAACTCTTCATATAGGGATAAGTGTCACATAAAAGATATATGAAATAATAATAGTGACAAGGATAACTAATCTGATCTAGCCACATAATAAATATGATAAGCACCTCAATTAGATACTCTAGAAAGTCATTAGCATGGTATTAGAACGAACTACAAGAATATTCCCTAAGTTATTCTTAACTATATAGTCTAGCATTATCATAGTTAGTGCAAGCATACTTAGCAATCATTGCGAGACAAGACTACGCCCATGCATAGTCATATTAGCAAGGAATATGAGAAACATAGCAATCACTCCCCTGTAATAATGTTGCTCTGCCAGCCCAATACACGAGAGGGGGACTATATAAGAATCAATGAAGCTGTCACTATCACGAACTACCCCACGATCTAGCATATTGGGTACAATCGCAGATAAATACGGTATAAGCACCACGCCTACACAATATCTATCATTTACCCATGGATCCGATGGATAAACGCTATACGATCCTAAGCATGTATATAGTTCGAATCTAACTAAGCCAAGTATATAACTATGATAAACTAAGAACAATATAATCTTGAATATAAGCAAGTAGAGCAAAGTCATAAGCAATATATTGAAGTAGAACAAATTCATATTCATAATATTGAAGAACAAAGATAATTAGAAAGCAATTAGAAGCACAATTAGAGAATTACCAAGAATCCTCCTGACAGATCCGGAAACCAATCAAAGATTGACTCCTTCTAGTTCTAATCCTATGTAGCTATGCTAATCTAGATATCTAATTGATGTGGTGGCTCTAATCTTGATCAGAGGCTTCTTCTCCCTTGATGGAACAATGAATTAGGGTTGAGAGGCTCTCTCCTCCAGGGGCCAGGGGGTCTGGTTTTATAGTCCCTCCAAGTGAATATGGGTCCTTGGATCAAACCGACATAGATTGTATGGTTTAGATTCATCCTTTAGGTCGGAGGAGATCTCCCGCAAAGCAGAGTCCTGATTGGACTCCTAGAGGGGGCGGGCGCCCAGTAGGACAGGGCGGGCGCCCTCCCTCTGGCCCCGTTTCGCCTCCGCTTCAGTCTCGTAGCTTCTGGAGTCTTCTAGATGTAAGATAATTGCGCAGCACGTTAATATCTTTACGTAATCCCGACATGTGGGCCTTTCTTCAATATTTCCTGATAACCCCCTGCAGAAATAGACAAACACCAAAACTCGTGGAATTCTGTCAGATAAAACCCTAAGTCTAGATCTTGATTTCATTTGGATCCTTTTCTTTATTTATTTGATAATTAAATTTGATACTTAAGGACCGTCAACAAACTCCCCCAAGCTTACCTCTTGCTCGTCCCTGAGCTAGGATAGACTCAGCTATGAATCATAAGTAGTTGCAATATCTTTAAAAATTTGACGGTACACATGCTTTTAAATAAGATCTCATCTCTGAGTTAGAGTAAACTGTCAAGACTTAAAACTTACTTACTTTACCTTCACCATGGGACTTGTAACCGTCACTTTCGTCTTGAGTGGTTAAAAGATAGAACAGTCTAGCCAAGTGCCATGTCTCTTATTCTTGATCAGCTATAACTCTGGGGTTTTTTGCAGATTTTCAAATAAAACTCAGAGATTCCTTGTATGATTCTCTCAGGTCTCTCTTTTGTGGTATTTTTGGATCCATACCAAGGCAGTTATGGTATATGCCTTCTCTCAAGATATGTAGTATTTGTGTTATGAGGCATAGTGACATTGCCTTCTCTCTCACCCTACTCTAATAAGGCTTTAATATCTGGAGCTCATAGGTGGGAGATAAAGTATACATACTTACAAGATATTTATTGCATAGTCAAACCATGGATCCAAAGAAACAAAGCAATAAGCCAAATCAAGATGTGCATGTGTGGCGAATGAATGGTGTATGGTGATGATGGTGATAACAATGGTGAAAACAATGGTGGTGGAAGTCTAATTCTACTTTGCTCTTTCGAGGGGATACATACCTTCCTTGCTTTTGAAACTTTATGATGAGAATGAGATGCTCTATCTTTTTCTTGTCTCTCAGGTGGGTATCTTGTACCCCTAATTCTACTGTCGGACACTTGTCCATTTTTTCCTCTCGTCTCACTTTTTCTTTTCTTTCGAGGTTCCGAGCACTTGCTCCTTTTTATTTCCTCGTATCTCTTTTTTTTCTCTCTTTTTTTTCAGAGCATTCATCTCTTGAGATCATATAGCAAGTGGTAGTAACAAGATAACTTGAGCATTTATTTCACAAGGGAAAAACAGAAATATTTTTGGTTATTCTCTCCCGGATTAGGAGTAGAATATTTTTGGGTAATTCTGGAGATGGAATGGGTGGATATATGTGGATGGTACTTCCGGAGTAGAAGTTGCATATATGAGTGAACGTGCAAGTGAAATCTTGATTTAACCACATGACAAGCTCCTAAGGGTCTACACAGCTTGACCACACTCAATGCTCATAAGCAGTAAATAGTAAATGTGTGGCTCAAAGTCTAGCAAGCATGTATATATGGCTGTGGTAGGAATTTAAACTCTCATCATACAGGAACTCATCATGCAACATTTTAAAGATGTTCAAAGATAAAATTCTCCAGAATTCTAGCATCTCTAGGAACAGATAAACAGCAGCTCAACCTTCCCATATCATATCCGTTAACAACTTAGACTTCAGATCAAGTTTTCATCCCACAAGTTTAGGTCTAGAGCAAGCTTTAAATTATAACAGTTATATCTAAACTTGAGAGAGAACTTAAAATTTGCAAATTAGGCAGAGCAACTATTTATCATATCCATGCTTAAGTTTTATTTAGATACAGATTAGCATAGCCACTTTATTTATTTATTAAACACACTAAGCAAAAAGACATATATAAATAAGCACAAACTCTTTATTTGGTTTTTTTCCTAGTTTTTGTATTTTAGTATTCTAATATAGTATAAGTATAAAGATAGATAGAAATACTTATCGAGATAAATAGGGGTGCTCTCCCCCAAGCTGAATTTTGACGTAATTTCTCTTGATGTAGCTAGCAGGTGGCAGAGGTGTATTTGAAAGTCAGCAGCATTCTGACAGCGATTAGAATGTCCTCCGTCTGCTAGTCTTCTTGACTCTTAAATTCTGTGGAGCTCAAATAGACAACATAGCTTGTGGAACTGATTAAGTGTTAGCATAAATATCTAGCCTTTATTATCTTGAGACTCCTTAATAAATATTACTCCCTGTTTTTATATTTTTGTTTTTATAGAGCAGAAAAAATAATTATTTTATTTTTATGCCACCACAGTGAATGTACTTATGGGTTTTATGCCACTCGTCTACTCACATGGGGCTTACTGTTTTTCACATTTTTATTTTCTTTTTAGGATAGCATGAATATAATTAACTAAGCAAACTAGTTGACATAATTGAAAGGGAAAAGATAACTACCAAGTTTACCTCTTGGCAAGGCGTTCGGTGTTTTTGAGTCCTCCGAACGGGACTCTCCATTTTCTTAATCGTCCTGAGGTTCGTTGGGTGGCGTAGTCGGTACTTCCGGCAGCACCTCCTCTTCTTGTATAGTTATCTTCATTTTCCACACCTGACTTGGTGCTTCAATCTCCTCTAGATAATTCTGTTTAAACTCTATGTCTTCTCACCTTACAACTTCTCCTTCATAGTCTGCCCATCCGTCCTTGATGATCTGTCTCCTCTGGTTGCGGTTGCGTCTCTTTCTGACCTGTTTAGATTCCTCAATGATATAGTTAGGGTCAGTAAAATAACGGCGTACCTTCTCTAAGGGGAAGTGCATATGGACTTCTCCGGTTCCAATGTAGATAATTGCTTTAACGGTGCTGAGGAACGGTCTTCCAAGGATGATGGGTGGATCATACTCATCTTCTCCCATGTCAATAACTTGAAAGTCTGTGTAGACAAAGTGATCGTCTATTTTGACTGGGACATCAGTTACTGTTCCTTTGACTTCTCGGAATGTTTGATCTGCCATCTGGAGCTGAATGTATGTTGGTCTTAGTGGCATGGTCCCAAACAAGAGTCGATAGGTGACTGCAGCCATTATGTTGACGCCCGATCCGGTGTCGCAAATCGTCTTGTAGAAGTTGTATCCATTTATGGAGCAGTAGATGCTTGGCATTCCTGGGTCGTCCTTCTTGGTCAAAAACGGTGACTTAAGTTGATCTTGGCCTCCATGGACTACAGTGACCATCTTAGCTGACTCGGTCCACACTTGCTTGTTCCTGTTTCTCCTGTTGGTCCTCTTCCTTGACTCACGTCTGGATTGATCTTGAATTTGTGTAGTCTTGTTCTTGAAGAAAAATGTCTCCTTCCTCCCTTTGACGTAGAAACTGATCTTGGCAGCACTGGCGTAGATGATAGCTCCCGTGGTGTTCAAAAATGGCCTCCCTAAGATGATAGGTGCTCTCTCATCATTTCCGGTCTCTACTACTATGAAGTCTGCTGGGGCATATAAGGTACCAACTCAGACACAAAGGTTCTTCACTATTCCTTTTGGGAAAGTTATCGTCTGATCTGCAAACTGCAAACACATGGTTGTCTCTAATAAAGTATATGTAGAGAATTTTTCATAGAGTACCCTGGGTATAATGTTGACGCTAGAGCCAAAGTCACAGAGTGCTTCTGGAACGTCCACCATGCCGATGGAGATCGGGATGACGGGGCATCCTGGATCGCCTCTCTTGACCGGCATAAGGTCAGTAGAGAATTCATTGACGGGGTTACTCCAATTACCTGCATCAAACATGTCTACAAGATTTGCAGATTCTAATCCTTCCGGTTGTGATGGTATACCGGGGTTAGCAGTAGGAACAGCAGCAGCTATTTGATTTAACTGAGATTCAATCATTTTATTAAAGCTAATTTGATTCTTGATGGCAGTAGAGAAATTATCCATTCTATTATTTATATTTTCTAGCATTTTATCATTAGATGCCAATTTCTTATATAGGTTATCCATTAGCTTTCCTTGATTAGACACTAACTCCCTCAAAGGTGGAAAATTACTATTGTTGTTGTTGTAAGAATTGTTACCTTGATAATTACCTGAGTAGTTAGGCCTCTGTTGATTCCAACCTTGATTTTGTTGAGGACGGTTGTAGTAGTAGTTGTTGTTGTTGTTGATGTAGTTCACATCCTCAAGTATCTCAAGGCAGTGGTTGCCTGAGTGTCCAGTGTCTCCACACTCCTCACAAGTCATGTGAGAGTCGTAGATGTGCATAACTTCTTTCCTGTCTCCAGCTCTATCGTCGAGCTTCTTCATGAGCAGGTCTAGCTTTGCAGACAACATGTCTACCTCCTTCAGCTGATGCATACCTCCACCTCTCTTGCGTGTCTGGGTCCTCTCTTCATTCCAGCTTTGATTGGACGCCATCTTCTCCACAAGAGTTGTGGCTTGTGGTATAGTAAGTGATAAGAATGCTCCTCCTGCTGCAGCATCCATGGTCTCTCGGGCACTGTTGCTGAGCCCATGATAGAATGTCAGCATCAATAGCCAACTCTCCATTCCATGATGGGGACATTCTAGGATGTAGTCTTGAAAGCGCTCCCATGCTTCTGGAACAGATTCATCATTTTGTTGCTGAAAACTTGTAATCTTCCCGCGGAGAGCATTGGTCTTGCCCAAGGGAAAGAACTTAGCCAGGAAGTTTGTTGAGCAGAGTGCCCACGTAGTATTCTTCTCCTTTGTAGCGTAGAACCACTGCTTCGCTCTTCCAAATAGTGAGAATGGGATGAGGCGAAGTAGTATAGCATCTTTGGAAACTCCTTGTATGGTGAATGTGTTGCAAATCTCCAGGAAGTGTTGTAAATGAGCACTAGCATCTTCGTGTGCCTTCCCACAGAACTGGTTGGATTGCACCATGTTGATAAGTTCGGGCTTGAGCTCAAAGTTGCCATCGATCTCTGCAGCAGGTCCAGTGCGGATGTTGTCCGTAGTGGGAGCTGAGAACTCGCGGATCGATTTGTTCGCCATGGCTTCGAACTCTGAAGACAAGTTCCGATGATCTTCTTGATTGGATGAAGCTTCTTCGTGATGTGTTGATGATCTCTTCTTGAGCTTGGCCCTCGTCTTCTTGAATAATGCTTCGGGATTGTCAACAAAATTTCCTAGAAGATGTCTTCTATTCATACATTCCCCTGCATAAGATAAAATAGAAAAATATCAGGGTAAAACTGTATGAGAGAAAAGATAAGCTCAATCACATTAGTGACGCGAATGATAACTCAAAATCTTTTATTCTATTCCTGATAGGTAATCAACCTTCCACGGCAACGGCGCCAAAAATGCTTGTTGGGTATTCTTAACATCATTACCAAAACTAGACTAAGTTCTCTAAATCTAGTAACGGTGCCAAAAATGACAAACCTATCCCTCACACCACTTAAGCCAAGTTGTCATCCCCAGCATGATATAAGAGACGCGGTATTGAAATATGCAATTGCTCTTCTAAATAAATAATGAATGGGATCTGCAAGCGCACAGATTAATACCGATGTAGCATTTTAACCGGGAAGTATTCCAGGTATCGTTATTTATATTTTTACCACTGGGAAGGGATTAGCGATCATCACTATTGATTACAGAATAGAATATGAGATTGAGCATCTATCATTGCATGTATAATTGAGAACATTATATCTAACTCTTCATACAGGGATAAGTGTCACATAAAAGATATATGATATAATAATGGTGACAAGGATAACTAATCTGATCTAGCCACATAATAAATATGATAAGCACCTCAATTAGATACTCTAGAAAGTCATTAGCATGGTATTAGAACGAACTACAAGAATATTTCCTAAGTTATTCTTAACTATATAGTCTAGCATTATCATAGTTAGTGCAAGCATACTTAGCAATCATTGCGAGACAAGACTACGCCCATGCATAGTGATATTAGCAAGGAATATGAGAAACATAGCAATCACTCCCCTATAATAATGTTGCTCTGCCAGCCCAATACACGAGAGGGGGACTATATAAGAATCAATGAAGCTGTCACTATCACGAACTACCCCACGATCTGGCATATTGGGTACAATCGCAGATAAATATGGTATAAGCACCACGCCTACACAATATCTATCATTTACCCATGGATCCAATGGATAAACGCTATACGATCCTAAGCATGTATATAGTTCGAATCTAACTAAGCCAAGTACATAACTATGATAAACTAAGAACAATATAATCTTGAATATAAGCCAGTAGAGCAAAGTCATGAGCAATATATTGAAGTAGAACAAAGTCATATTCATAATATTGAAGAACAAAGATAATTAGAAAGCAATTAGAAGCACAATTAGAGAATTACCAAGAATCCTCCTGACAGATCCGGAAACCAATCGAAGATTGACTCCTTCTAGTTCTAATCCTGTGTAGCTATGCTAATCTAGATATCTAATTGATGTGGTGGCTCTAATCTTGATTAGAGGCTTCTTCTCCCTTGATGGAACAATGAATTAGGGTTGAGAGGCTCTCTCCTCCAGGGGCCAGGGGGTCTGGTTTTATAGTCCTTCCAAGTGAATATGGGCCCTTGGATCAAACCGACATAGATTGTATGGTTCAGATTCATCCTTTAGGTTGGTGGAGATCACCCGCAAAGCAGAGTCCTGATTGGACTCCTGGAGGGGGCGGGCGCCCAGTAGGACAGGGCGGGTGCCCTGCCTCTGGCCCCGTTTCGCCTCCGCTTCGGTCTCTTGGCTTCTGGAGTCTTCTAGATGTAAGATAATTGCGCAGCACGTTAATATCTTTACGTAATCCCGACATGTGGGCCTTTCTTCCATATTTCCTTATAACCCCCTACAGAAATAGACAAACACCAAAACTCATGGAATTCTGTCAGATAAAACCCTAAGTCTAGATCTTGATTTCATTTGGATCCTTTTCTTTGTTTATTTAATAATTAAATTTGATACTTAAGGACCGTCAACAGGGCTAATACCCGATTCAAACGTTAAGGCGTGCCAGCCGATTTAACCTTACAATCGACAAAGGTGGTAACTCGAACACTTTGGTCCCGACAACAGCGATGCGCCCGGATGTCACGGCCAAGAGGTGCTCACACAGAACTTGAGAACACGCCGAGTTTGACTCGATGAATTCCTAAGAACTCGTAGTAAAAATAAAATATGACGAAGTCGTCGAAAATGTAGATGCTGGAATATGAGTAAAAACTTGTGTTTGATTGATTGATAGATATCTCATTATATTGCCCTAGGGCCTACATTTATACCCTGTCCAAAGAGCTACAACCAGACACGACTAGGACTCAAATTCCAAATAAAACAGAAATCGTATACAAAACGAATTCTAATAACTAAGGAAAACATTAATCTATCCCCCGTAACCGATCAGGACACCGCCATGAATCAATCGGCAACCTTCGCGCTTTTCTTCAGAGTCATCGACAGACTGCCTGTTGCAGCCATCAGTAAACACCGGCACTGGTCATCGGCATCACCATCCCTGGACATAGTCATATTCACTTGTTTCTCCATCGGCACCATCCTCCATCGGCAACTCTCCTGTAGACTAGCCACCATCGCCCAATCTGTCGATCTACGCTTCATTAACTCTAGATGCGTATCCAGAGATACATGTCCAAAAATGGTGTCAACACATATTCTAGGTGTTACAGAGTAACCCAAACCCCTCACTACCCTAGGAACTCCACCTCCTTTGCAAATGTGCTAACACCACCAAGTGACTACCACTATAGTCCATGTGTGTTAGCATTTCACAAACATTTTTCCAAAGGAGTTAGGTTAGCACAAGACTAGATCCTAATGCATATGCTCAAGATATGGACCTAGTAGCACTTGATTCGAGAGATGACCGTGATTTATCCTCTTGATAGTTAGCTATCTATCCTAAATCTGGTCAATCACTTCTCTACTCAACTTAGACCGGCAAAAGCAAAACCCTATGTTTATACCTTTGCCTTGATCACTTTAGTCCTTGTCTATCACCATGATCTCCACTTCATGCTTCATCTCTTTGTAATCATGTGGCCACCTTTCCATGCCACCTTGCACCTTCATCATATGTGTTGCTATGGCTAACTCTAATCACTTGGACACAAGGCATTAGCAGCTTCATGTCATTAATTACCAAAACCAAACTTGGGCTTTCAATGGGGATCCTCTCTCACCCATGTTATTCATTTTGGTCATGGACGTACTGAACTCTATGGTTAGGTATGCTACGTCAAATGAATTATTACAACCACTATCCCTTCAACAAGTCTGGTATCGAATATCGTTCTATGCTGATGATGCAGTGATTTTCTTAAGACCATTCAGTTTAGACGAAGAGGTGACACTAACGGCCAACATCCTTTCTTGCTCCATCAATGCTTTTCCCTATACTTACCTTGGGTTTCCACTCACAATTGGCAAACCAACCAAGGTGGTATTGTTGCCTCTACTAGATAAGGTGGCTAACTACCTCCCTAGGTGGAAGGCATCTTTAATGAACAGAGCTAGGTGGCTTGTAATGGTGCGTGTGGTCCTAACTGCTGCTCTAATTTACCTCTTGATAGCTATGGATATGCCAAAGTAGTTTTCAAAGGTGATTGATAAAAAAAAGAAGTGGGTTCCTTTGGAAGAGGCAGGAGTAGGCAAATGGGGGTCACTGTTTGGTATTGTGGGAGAAAGTACAACGGCCAATTGAATATGAAGGGTTAGGCATCAAAAAAGTATTTCATTCACCGGTGACACTTCACGTCGCTCGCTCCTAGGCATCACCTGACACTTCAGCATGCACCCTCGCTGGCCCTCCCGGCACTCCACACGCGTGCTCGCTGGAAGCAATCTCAAGAAATCAGGTTGCGGTGCAGTGCTACCTGTGCACGTCATGGGGATTGGTCATGCTGATAGGGAAGGGAGGTTGGTTGGAGGAGCGTTGCCGTGCTTGCACATGGGTAAGCGAGCGAGCGGGAGCGTGACTGTAGCAGCGTGCGGCAAGCGGCTAGCAGCGACAGACTACGCAAGCGGCGAGTAGCGGACAGAGCAAGGCCAGCAGCAAAATTAAAGGGAGTCACCGAGTGAACATCAATGCCCTTCAAATCGCCGCTCACGCCCTCTCCCTTGACCCACTCACTCGCCCATGCCACAACTCATTCATTCACTATGCCTCGGTCTCACCCTCTTGACGGTGCACTGGGACGACACCCGCACTATTATCGTCGCCACCTCCGCATACTAGCCTTCTGACAGACCCCTGCACGGAGCGGCCGAGCACCTGCAGACCAATCACATGCTGCTGAGCACCATGTCACTGGCTATTGATATTAGTTAAGCAGACGAAAGAATCAAAGAGAAATAATCCACAAGCGCACGGATATCAGTGAGCACTTCACCTGGGAGATAAGTCCAGAGTATCATATTTATTTTTTTACCACTAGGAGAAAGCGTGCAAAAGACTGTTACCTTTTATCTTACCTACTACCCATGGGTTGCAAGACAAGATAGTGAGATATATGCAATATAGAGAGAACTCTTTCTTCAGTCTTCTTCTAACCAATGGTAAGTATGTAGATATCATTCTAAGGGGAGTAACTAGAGAAAAGAGACACCTTAGAGAATGCTTAACCCTAGTACCATATACTCTACCTTACCTTAGATGGGACATGGATTACTGAGACCCAAGAGAATTTTCACTTCCCCGAAAAGGCTAATACGAATCTAGCCAAACAGGGAGTATCTACGAGTATTCCTAGCCTAAGCACCATGCTTACACTATGAATAATTACTCTATTCCCTATGCGAAGCGAATAAAGTAAACTCATAAACTAAAGAAAAATAAGAACAATAACTTACTAGTACTAGAAGTTGAATTGTCGAATGATTCTAGAACCAAGCCTCAAGTTAGGAGACTTGATCTCGAAGATACGAAGAAGAAGGCACCGACAGGCCGGGCTTCCTCAACTCCTATCTTCACCCTATACTCTCTCAATCTCTCTTGTTGCTATCACCCTATAGAGACACATCCATTCAAGGGACCCCTCTCTGTCTAACTCTCCCTATAAAATATGAATTAGGGTTTTAGAATTATATACAAGGGGGGTCAAGGTCTTTATTTATAGCTCCCTGGGTATCACAATAGCCCTTGGAACAAACCGACTTAAACGTGCGGTTAAGACTAATCCTCAAAGTCGGTGGAGGCAGGATCCATGAGGTTTGCTCCGATTGGTGAAGATCTTCTCTCTATATTTCGATCTTCTCTCTATGTAAATATGATATGTGGACCTTCTTTTGTTATTATTCTAGTAACCCCTAGCAGAAATAGACAATCACCAAAACTTGTGGAATTCTGTTAGTGATAACCCTATATCTACTGAGTGCCTGCAAACAGGTCCTTTTATAATGTTTTTGCAAAGAAAAACTTAGCTTACCCTTCTCCATCATGTAGCACACTTGAATCAATTATAGGTAGTATTTGTGGAACTCACAAAGACATACATCATATGTATCCTACTCTATACCGGCTTATATGGAGTTAAAGGTAATTCAAGGAAATACCATACTTACCTTGCATATTTTGCTAAGTCAAAACACAAATCCATGGAGGGGAATAGCATACTTTTAGATCAAGAAGTGCATGTGTGTGGAATATATATATAGTGGCTAATCCTTATTCTACATTGCTCTTTTGAATATGTCTTTCTTTCTCTAAAGCAGTGATGGTCTTTGTACAAGATGGTATGGGCTATCTTATATTCTTCTTTATTTCTAGGACACTTGTCCCTTTTCCCTTTCTTTTTTTTCAATACTTTTATTTTGCATAGCCTCATACCTCCTTCTGTAACCAGAAAATATTTAGAAAGACATTTTAAAGAACGTAGAGCAATTATTCCTACTAAGACTCTTTTTGTGTTTCCTCCTAGTGTAGGAGTAAAACATTTTTTGTGGATGAAGGCATGTTTCTGCGCATTCCCAGTGTAGGAATGGCAAATATATGTCGGTGTCCATGATCATGATCTTAGGAGCATGATAATCCTCTCAACATAGGTCAGTAAGGTTTGAAAAAACACAATACAAAGCAAGTAGCTTATGAGCTAGTTTATATCTATCATGCATGGCTCTAGTAGGACATTAATTTTGCTACACAGAAGAAGTATAGCTAATCATTTTAGGATTTTTGAAAAGTAAATTCTCAAAATGACTAAGCATTAGAAATTCAGTACTCATATTCATACTATCTCTCTTTCCACAACAACTTAAGTAATATGGGGTCCCTATATTAAAGTTCCCAACAGCAACGGGAATTTCTAGGAATTATCATGGTGTAAGTCTATCTTGTGGTTATGAATAAAACATCTTTTAAATATTTATGCATAGGGTGATTTAACTAAAGATATTCTATTCTAAATTGAAATAGCAGTGATAATAACAATTTATGACTGTTGACACCGTTTTTGGACACGTATCTTTGGACGCGTATTTGGAGTTAATGAGGTATAGATCGACAGGCAGAAAAGTGGTGGCTAGTCTACAGAAGAGTTGCCGATGAGGGTTGGTGCCGATGGGAAAAAGACAGGATATGGCTAAGTCCAGTAGTGGTGATGGATTCATGCCGATGACTGGTGTTGATGGTTGCCGATGGCTATTAAAGGTGGCTTGCCGATGGTCATGGAGAAAGGTGCAGGGGTTGTCGGCCGACTCATGGCGGTGTACCGATCGGTTGTGGAGGATGATTTAATGTTTTCTATAGTTATTAGAGTTTGTTTTGCATACGGATTCCATTCAATTTGGAATTCGAGTCCTAGTCGTGTCTGGTTGTAACTCTTTTGAATAGGGTACAAATGTAGACCCCGTGGCAATGTAATGAATATACACAATCAATCAAACACAAGTTTTTTACATCTATTCCGGCATCTACTTTTTGACGATTTCGTCATATTTTCGTTTTACTACGAGTTCTTAAGAATTCATCGAGTCAACCTCGGCGAGTTCTCGAGTTCTGCGTGAACACCTCTTGGCCGTGACATCCGGGCGCATCGTTGTTGTCGGGACCAAAGTGTTCGAGTTACCACCTTTGTCGGCTGGCACGCCTTAACGTTTTTGGGTATTAGCCCTTTGTGTTTGCAGATCAACTTTTGCACCAACACATCTTTTGGCACGCCCAGTGGGACTTAGATTCATCATCAAGATCACCATGTCGAACACCGATTTTGACTTGGAGAACGTCATCCCCGTGACGGAAGCCAATCTCAGAGATGAGCAGAAGCAAGCTATGGCGAAAGCTATGGAGGACTACAAGCAGTTATGCTTGAAATCCTTCAGTATCAACAGGAGTGGCGAGGTGATCCAAAAAGAAGCATTGTCGATGCCTCGGCAAATTACTTTTGAATCCAATCCTGGTAAACTTCAAGAGATGGTTGATAGTGCTGTCAATCATGCTCTAATCAATCAATCTAGTGTACTGTCCAATACACTTTTCAATGCTGTGGCTTGAACTTTCAAAGAAGGACAAGTGCCACCATCTTATGTGGGTCCTACCTATCATCAGCCAGGGTCATCATTGGTTACGGCTCCATCGGCTACTACAACCATTGCGGGTACACAAGTTACTTCCCCTCCAAGCACAATAGGGATGACTAATGCGCAATCCACACCGATGATGACCAATCCATCAACATCAAAGGGACAAGTTAAGCTGGCCACAGATTTATTGGCATCAGCAATATCAGGGTCTATTCCTCCTAATCGGTGGGGATATGGTATGCCTCCAGAGTTTATGGCAAATAACTCTGGGACGTCTCATGCGGCTAACATGACAGGTAAGGCTCCTATGGCATCGGCGCCCCCAAGCTCGCCGATGACTCAGAATCCCCAGTATTCTACAATTACTACTGCAAGACCTATCACTGGAAATTCTCAAGTGCCAACATTCCAGATGCCTAACACATCGGCAGATCCAATGCCGACGCAGCAAAGGTTTATGACACAGCCAGGTTATGTCAATTCATTGATAATGCCCAATTATCAATCATCGGCAGGGCCTACGCCGATGAACGTTAATAATGGATGGACAGGGCAGTTTGTCTTTCCACAGGTACCTCATCCGAATCATCCGGCTATGGGATTTCAACAGGGACCGATGCAACCTGGATTTCAGAATCAAGGGTTGATCAACCAGCCGATGAATCTTAGTCAGCAAGTTGGTGGTCAACAGGCAATGGCTAATCCAATGTTCCCTGGAGATCATGCATCGCAGAGACACGTGGAAGCTTATCAGCAGGTGCCAGATCCACAACCAGCCCATCGGCAGGATGCCGATGCTTATTGGGCCAATAAGATAGCTGAGGTGATGAGAGACCAATTTGGGACAAAACCCAAAGTCAACACTTACTCTTATTGGACGCCGTATCCTCCTGCGTATGACTTGATTCCACTTCCAAATCGGTACAAGGTGCCAGATTTCACCAAGTTTTCTGGACAGGATGATACATCAACTATGGAGCACGTTAACAGGTTCATTATCTAGTGCAGGGAAGCTGCTAATAGAGATGAGTTAAGGGTTCGTTTATTCTCATCATCTTTGTCTGGATCGGCCTTCACTTGGTTTATCTCACTACCTCCAAACTCAGTGATCACATGGGCCGATCTAGAAAAACAGTTCCATAAATACTTCTTTTCTGGGGTTCATGAGAAGAAGATCATCGATTTAGTCAGGCTGAAGCAACACAATGATGAATCGGTTGAAAGTTTTGTGCAAAGGTTGCGAGATGTTAAGAACAAATGCTATAGTCTGGTTCTGGATGATCGGCAGTTAGCCGATTTGGATTTCCAGGGATTGTTGCCACATATCAGAGACAAATATGCTTCTCAAGAGTTCGAAAGTTTGAGCCATTTAGTGCAGAGGATTTCTGACCAAGATATCAAAGCTTTTGAACCCAAGAGAGCATGGAACAAAAAGGTGTCGTTTGTTAATGAGGCAACAAGTTCAGACTCTAATGAAGAACCAGTCATCGGCTTGGCTGAATGGGTGAAGAATAAGAAGCCGATGTCTTGCCCTTTTGTGTATAAAGAACTAGAGAAGTTTGCATTCGATATTACCAAAGCCGATAGGATATTTGACTTTCTACTTCAAGAAGGCCAAATCAAGTTGTCACCCAATCATGTGATTCCACCTGCAGAAGAATTAAAGAAGATTAAGTACTGCAAGTGGCATAATGCAACATCTCACAGTACAAATGAGTGCAAAGTTTTCAGGCAACAGCTGCAAACGGCTATAGAGTCTGGGAGAATCAAGTTCGATAGCTCCAAAGCTCAAAAGCCGATGAATATCGACCAACATCCTTTCCCTACGAATATGTTGGATGCTAAGGGAAATACCAAAGTATTGACTTCAGAGGCAGCTGAAAGATGTGCATCGGTAGATCCTCAGCATCAGATCACCACCGATGATGCCAAAGGCAAGGGTTTGGTCCAGGAAGGAACCAGCTCAGGAAGACCTCCCCGATCTGGTATTGTGATTACCCATAGAAGGCATCGGAAGACCTGATAGCAACGTGAAGATCGGTATCGACGCCAACAGGAGGATCGACGTTGGGAAGAAGAAAGATGCCGATAAGAGTGGAATCGGCATAAAGATCACTGGAATTGCATGTTCTTCATCCATTGTTGGGAGCAAAACATCAAGCTACCAACTGTCAGAGACTGCCCTGAGTGTAATGGCTATAATCGGTATGATAGACCAAATCGGCAGTACCAGAACGATGATCGGTGTTTTGATGGGCCAATTAGAGGAAGGGCCTCAGTTCATGATCGGCTGGGGGGCAAAATCAGTGTGCATGACAGGCTTGGTGAGCATGTCGGTTATTTTCCCAGGAACCAAGAAGAGCTTGAAGAGATGGCAAATGCATGAGTTCCCGAAGAGTTCATATTTCGCAGAGATGCTAATACTTATCGGGTGGAATTAAGGGAAAATCATCGTCAATTGGTTAGACAACCACAACTTCCTCCATGGTGTCTAGAGGGATTAACTAGAACAAAGAAAAGAAGGCTACAGCGGGAACGACGAGAAGAGTTGAGTAGAGAGGAGAGTTCTGCTAAGTCTGGAGATTAGCAACAGTCGGGTCCTAAAGGGAAAGGGCCATCGGCACATGTTAATATGGTATTTATGTTGCCGATGGAGTTCCTTGCACCTTTTAGTGATGAGGAGGAAGCAGATTTTCCCGACCAGATAGCTCAGTTGGCTCTAGATCCGATGACGGCTATCTTTGAAAAGCCCACTGATAATGAGAGGCAACATCTTAAAGCTTTGTTTGTTAAAGGCAGGGTTGATGGACAGCCGATGACCAAAATACTTGTTGATGGTGGAGCTGCTGTCAATATTATGCCATATGCAGTCTATCGGAAGCTTGGCAAAGGGGATCAAGATTTGACCAAGACTGATATGATGTTAAACGATTTTGAAGGAAATGTGTCTCCAGTCAAGGGAGCCATATGTGTTGAGTTGACCATCGACAGCAAAACCTTGCCGACAACTTTCTTCGTCATCAGTGGAAAGGGTGCTTATAATCTACTGTTGGGGAGAGTTTGGATCCATGCCAATTGTTGCATCCCGTCTACAATGCACCAATGTTTGGTTCAGTGGGTAGGTGACAAAATTGAGATTGTCCCAGGAGATTCTTCATATGTCATAGCATCGGCAGAGGCAGATACTTATGAAAGGACTAGATGCATTTCAAGAGAGATTTGGGAGAAGGATTTTCTCAAGGTTGCCGATTATGAGATTCCACCGATCCAAGCAGCCGGTTCTGATGAGGAGTTTTAATGGATAAGTTCGCTGATGATGGAAAATTAGGCCAAGGGTTTACATCGGCCGATGATTTAGTAGAAGTAGATATAGGTAATGATGATAGGCGAAGACCTACATTCATTAGTGCTAAGTTAGATTCTGAGTGTAAGCAGCAGTTAACTGATTTGTTAAAGGAATATAAAGACTGCTTTGCTTGGGATTATACCGAGATGCCTGGTTTCGACCGATCTATTGTTGAACATCAGTTACCTATCAAATCTGGATTTCGGCCACATCAGCAGCCAGCTCGCTGATGTAATCCTAATATTCTTCCTGATATTAAGGCCGAAATAACTAAACTTATCGAAGCTAAATTTATTCGGCAATTTCGGTATGCCGAGTGGATTTCCAATGTTGTTCCAGTCTATAAGAAGAATGGGAAGCTTCGTGTCTGCATTGATTTCATGAATCTTAACAAGGCTACACCGATGGATGGTTATCCAATACTAGTTGCCGATTTGCTAGTGGATGCTGCAGCTGGACATCGGATTATTAGCTTTATGGATGGTAATGCAGGATATAATCAAATATTAATGGCCGAAGAAGATATTCCAAAGACTGCATTTAGATGTTCTGGTCATGTTGGGTTGTTTGAATGAATAGTCATGACCTTTGGCTTGAAAAATGCTGGTGCTACCTATCAGAGGGCTATGAATTTTATCTTTCATGAGTTCATCGGTAAGCTAGTGGAAATTTATTTGATTATACGAAAGGTGTTGGAGTGCACAAGGAAACATGGTTTGAAGATGAATCCTAATAAATGTGCATTTGGTGTATCAGCAGGACAATTTCATGGTTTCATGGTGCATCAAAGAGGAATTGAGATTAGTAGGAGATCTATTGATGCTATCAACAAAATAGTTGCTCCCACCAATAAAACTGAGCTCCAATCTCTGATCGGCAAGATAAATTTTATCAGACGATTTATATCTAACTTGTCTGGTAAGATTTGTGCTTTTAGCCCTTTACTTCAGTTGAAGGCTGATCAAGAGTTTGTATGGGGAAGAGAGCAACAGTCAGCATTGGATGAAATCAAGAATTATTTGACAAATCCTCCAGTTCTGATTCAACCTCAGCAATGGAAGCCTTTCAAATTGTATTTGTCTACCGATGGAATGGTCATCAGTTCAGCTCTAATTCAAGAATTTGAAGGGAAGGAGCGTGTGATTTATTATTTGAGCAAAAGACTGGTTGCTGCTAAGACCAGGTATTCGGCAATTGAAAAATTGTGTTTATGCTTATACTTTTCATGTATTAAGTTGTGACATTATCTACTATCGGCCAAATGCACTGTTATATGCAAACATGATGTGGTCCAATACATGCTATCTATGTCGATTATGAGTGGTAGAATCGTGTGGCAGAACCACCTAAATTATATGGCCCACATGCAGCTATCATTGTCATTAAGACCTCTGATTACTGCACATGAGAGTCATATAACCCGGGTAGTCTGTCGGGTGCCCTTAGAGGACCCCGAATCATACACATTTTAACTCATACAGGATCAACATGGAGTTACCACAACATTACATCATTTGTTACAAAAATAACTTACATTGGAGTGCGGAAGATTTATAACTCAATTTACAACATATGATGGAATATAAACAACTAAATTTCCAAAAGGTGTGTGGAGTAGCGGAAGCATCTTAGGTGAAGCTTCTAAGGTAGAAGAGGTGGATAAATCATGTCGCGCCCACCGACATGACCTCCATTAGCAGCATAAGTCAGCACCTGCAACAGGGGTTATAAAACCCTGAGTACGGGAGTACTCAACAAGACTTACCCGGCAGAAAAAGAGGAGAACTTAGGAATGCAGGCTTGGGGTAGACAAGGAGTGGCTGAGCAAGGAGCCAAATTGTTTTGCCAAAAAGCTTACTAATAGTGCATCCTTACTTTCAAGTTTTACCCACGAATTCCTCTCCTTAAGAGGTCGAGGAGTTCGAGGACAGTCTATCTAGTTGCTTCTCACAGACAAGTCTGTAAGTTCCTCGTCCTTAATCAAAGTATTATCTATCCAACGGCCAAAGCTTCATGTCACTCTGAGTCCGGGAATTGGGATCCGAACCTCATAAGACATTTTCCCCCTTTCTCATTTTATCACTTAGTTGCATATTTAACTACGATGAGGGTCGAAGGAATTGAGTCTCCCAATCGGGGAGCAACGACGATTCGAATCGCTTAGCAATCCAGCTGGAGTTCCTAACCACCCGACATATGTAGAACCAAATCTTGCATATATCAACCCGAATCAAGCTCTCCCCAAATTTGACCAGGTTCGCGGCACCCGAGAGCACAGTACTCCACCATCCTACAGCCGATCTAGATGTTTTCCGGTCATCTCAGATCTGTAAGGTGGGCACACGTTACTCTCGCCATCTTTCCACTCCCAGTGCGCGAGTAGCTGTTCGCGTCGAGGGATTACAAGATCGGGCTTACCGAGGGCAAGTGGCTAGTACTATAAATTCTCAACCCAGCAGGCCATCAACGGAACGGTCCTTAATCGACACAGTTGGAGACACTACTTTAAGACTCCATTCTTAAAGCAAGTCCACCGACCCCTCAAAATTTGTTTGAAAACCTATCTAGTAGCAGGGCTAAGCATCACTACGCAGTTTTTAAGGTAAAACGGGTGCCAAGGACAAGATAACAATTATCAAGGTAGTAAATGCAGCAAGTAGGTTAACCCAATTCTCAACTACCTAATGCAGCATTTTCAATTCATAAGTGATGAAAGATTTAAAACATTCAAGGAGGGGTTAATGCATCCGGGGCTTGCCTTGGTTGCAGAGCTGAGAGGGACCCTCGGAGACTTCCCAAGTCTCGGATCCTACTTCTTCGAACGGAGCACCGACCTCGGGGTTCGGTTCAACGGTCGCTCCTTCGGTCACGTGCACTATACGCAAAATGATGGATGCTCATGATATGCGTATGACAAATATGCAAGAAGGACCAAGTCGAGTACAACTTGCCTTCTCGGTGCAACACAGAGTAAATAATAATTAAAGTTGTTTATCAACTTAGTATTTTTACCCAAAAGGTTGCATCTATAAATTAAGACTTCTCTTAATCCATAATGATCTTAAATTAACTAATTATTAATCCTATTTACCTTAATTAATTCTTAATTAATTACTAATGACAGTAATTAAGCATTAAGGCCAAACAATAATTAAATGCCAAAGGTCATTAAGGTCAATGACCTCAGGTCATCACATAATCCCAAAATCACTCAAACCCTAATTTTGAGAATTTAACTAATCATTACCTAATTATTTTGGAATTATTACTAATTAAGGGTCTAATATTATTTTATTCAAACTTCATCCAAGTGCCACCAAATTTTGTGTGATGCCAGGGAATAATACTCAGAGGCATCCCACAAATTTTGGTGATTTTTGGACATATCACTAAATTATTGAAATTCATGATAGTGTTATTTACTAAATAAAGGCTACCATTTTCATACATATATATATTGCTAGAAAATAAAACCTAGCATTTTTTCTGTGTTCTACATACTGCATAGAACATATCCAAATATTTTCACTATTTTCGAATCTGCACAACTTTTCTATATATATTCAAACATAAATCAAATTTGCACACATAACCAGAACAGCAGCATATATGTAACTTCATTCAACCATAATTAGAGATCCAAGCATCCAATAAAGGTGATATTAGACTTTCTAGAAAGCTTAGATAATTTTCTGCAACTTTGTTATTATCTTCGAGAACTGATTTAATAGATAAGATGGCCAAATAGCATGAAGAAACATTCCTGTCCAGACCTTGGACAGAATCAGACATTAAGCTTCATACATCTATAACCAGAGTTATAGATCACCAAAATTCATGATCCATAACATTTTGGAAAGCTTATGAAAATTACTACAATTCATCTTTTATCATGAAAGCATGATTCATAAGTTTAGCAAGTTGAAATTATACTACTACAGAAACTGATCCAGGATTTGACAGAGGGGAACCATTTCTGAAACTTAAATTGAAACAAGCATAACTCAGAAACTACAGGGACAAATGCCACCAAAATTTAACACCAGGTAGATACATGAATTATATACAACTTTGTTATAGACAAGTTTCATATCCAACATTATTTACCTAGAGCAATTTATAATGTTCTAGAAACTATCTAGAAATCACTAATAATTGAATTACAGAGAAAAACATTTCATTTATGTTCCAAACTTAAACCTGGGCAAAACCCAGCTCACCAACAGTTGAAATACATCAAAGAGATACTAGAAAATATCATGGTCATCCCTAAATAAGTACCTTTCATGACTTTATTAATTTATTTAGATAAATAGACAAAGTAATAACCATATATCAAAAGTACACAGTAAAATCTGAGAAAACTACAGAGGCTCATATATTCTCTCCAAAGTCTACTGTATAAATTTCATGCCATTTGGTTAAGTATAGCAATTTCCATGAAAAAGATAAATTTCCATCACAAGGAAGCATGTAACAACAAGATAAATAAAAAACTCGACATTTTCTACACACACATAGCTAAATTATGTATCTATATGATATAACAACCTCATATAAAGGTAGAGGAACCATATTTTACATTTATTCATTTTTAGTTTAATTGTAAACTATTTAATAAGCACTACACAAGATAAATCAATAACTTAATCATATGTCATCCAATGAATCTAAAAACTTAACCACAGCACACACACATAATCATTAGTCTACCATAAAAGTTTCATCTTAAAAGAAGCTATACAGCAATAGATATGAATTTCTTCCTTTTAAGCATAATTAAAAGACATAATTCATAACTAATTATTTTACTATAAAACATAGTCAGTTCCATATTTTTAATAAAAACTAGACATTTCAAGGAGCACAACAAAATTTGGTTCACCAAAATTGGAGTTACCAAACTCCAGATATGAATTTCCAAAGATTCTAACAAATCATCTACAAACAGGTCCTGATGGCACTATTCACCTGAGTCACGAACTTCGCAATTAGACCCCTGCCTTGTGTCTAATTCAAACGCGAGGTCCCTGGCGCGAACTGAAAACAAAGGAAGCTCGTCGGAGCTTGTGGTTTCGACTGTGGGATGCGTATCTGTGGCAACGGAGTGGCGAGGGAGCTTTCTCGGACTCATGCGCATTTGATGGTGTCCTCCACTCGGTCGGAGATGGCCTGCAGAGGCATGGCCACGCGGAGGTGGAGCTCGGCTGTGCAGACTGGCAGCGATGTCACGGCCCACTACCTACCGCGTGGTAGAGAGCAAAACGAAAGGCGCGTGAGCATCAGTGACTCACCGGGAGTGTGTACAGGTGCCTTTCAGCCGTGGAGATGCACTAGAGTGGCTTGGCCACGCTGAGGTGCTCCTCGACGGCGCTTTTGGCCGGAGCTGGAGAGGAGTAGCTCGGGTTGGAGCTATGACAGGTTAGAGCTTGCGAGAGGGCGCGCAATCGGTTGCTAAGGTCTTGGCGAAGCTGCTGGTGTACTCGGGGTGCTTAGGAAGGGAGCGAGCGAGGCTAAATTCGCAGGCGCAGCACGGTCGTCGGCGTTGGGCGAAAAAGGGAAAACTGAGGCGGCCGAGCAGTGGGATCACCGAGGGGAGTGGATGAGCACGCTGGGGGCTCGTCCACATCACGGCGGGCTCACGCAGCCAAGCAGCTGCGTGGCCAGGCGCGTGGCGGCGCTGGACGCAGCGGCTCTGCCCCGGCGGCAGAGCATCCCCCTGCTCGAGCACTGTAGCGAGCTCTAACCAACCAGTTTTGTGGTTTTGCAAAATTCGCCCAAAAGTTGAACTGGAGCCAAAATTCCACCAAAACAAAAGTTCTTCAGAATTTTGCAAGCTACAAAACTTATTTTGGTGACCAAAGCCAATTCTGAGTGGAACAAGATGAATTTGACAAAACAGTTTGAAATTCAAATCACAATTTGGGCGAAATTCCAATTTTTGAATTGGAGCAGATCAGAATTTCCAAAATTACTTTTGATTTTGCATAACAACTTGAAAAATTTACAACAAGAAAGTTGTTCAAATTTTTCAGCTCTACAACTTTCATCTTGGTCACTTTTCAAAATTCCAAATAAATTTTGAATTGGGGATTCAAATTGGAAAAGGGGACACTTTTTGAAAATCTGTATTTTCAAAATTACTTTGAATTTTGTATTGAAACTTCAAAAACTCAAAACACCAAAGTTGTACATCTTGACAAGATCTACAACTTTTATTTTGGACTCAACCTCAAATTTTGCTTGGTTTTAAAATTACACAAAAGGGGGCAAATCCACGGTTTTTAAATCAGGGTTTTCCCCCCTATTTTATCGGAAACCTTCCGCCCTAGGGGTTATACAACCAACACAAGCATCACTTCACAACATAAGTACACTCTACTTCCCTAAGCACAAGCAATCAAAATAAACTTGTTTTAAGTTGATGCATAATAATGTGCTTAACAAATATGCTTTGCAATGCTTATGATGACATGATCCGTTTTTAGTGTTCGTAACATCAGGGATGTTACAGCCTTTCCCCCTTAAAGAAATCTCGTCCTTGAGATTTAAAGCCTTAGGGTATGTAATGGAAAAGGAAATGTGTTAAGCACACTAACTTCTGAGAAGTTCATAAAACAACTATGATTGGTCTGAGAAATACAACTAAGAGCAATAGGAAGTTGTAATCAACTAGGAATTTTAGAGAATTCATAAGAAGGTATGAATCTCCAAATGAGCTTCCAAGGAGAATGAAAGTATACTAACTGTAGACTATAGTGGAGCATGACCAGAGATCCCGATGTTTAACGAGCACCTGGTAGTATTTCCTTATGGCCGCGGTTCCACAGGAGACTACAAGGCTCGACGTTATAACGTGATCACGGATCATGGTACCTACTATAGAGCACAGTTACAATAGCTTTCAACCAATCTATGTTGGTTATCCAAGTCAAGGGTTTAGGTAATTCCCACAAAGATATGGGCATGGGTTCCCATGATAGGGCTTAAAGAGCGAGGGCACCTTAGTTGTGGGGCTATAATGGATCATGCCCATAACCTCGATACCTGCACGCGCCCAGCAGAAATTTGTGTCATCCGGACACACAAAAGACTCTAGGTTCCGACGCGGCACCGGGGTCACGGGACATGGCACCACTATAGGGCACCACAACAATAACCCATGTCTCACAATACCAAGAATGTAACTGAGATCAAAAGTCGATCACAACCACAAGGCGTTTAGGGAACTCAAAAGGACAAATTTGAATCCCTAAGGAGTGTCCAAAGAATGAAACACCCTAATTGTGGACTATAAGGGATCATGATCATATACTTTGATAACAATGAGCGCCCAGCAGTATTTCCTCATGGTCATGAGCCATAGGAGACCCCAGGTTTCGACATTGTTACCTAAGTTACAAGTCATGGTACCTTAAGAGGACACATTCATAGTGTCATTCAATCAGCACATATGTCATCAAATGACAGCAAGGAGGTAGCATGTGTCAAGTTAGATGAAATCAAGGAAGGTCACATGCATAACAAGAGAATCAAGGATTAGGATCTTATGGAGTAAAAGATTATCAATCGGTTAACGAAAGCTGGTACATGATGAGATTCATCAATAAAACAGCTATAATGAATAATAACTGTTTTTGAAGCATAAGGAGGGGCTTTTAAGTATCATTATATTGTCATGTTATGCATGATATGCAATATGCTCGTCCTATACATTTTCTCAACGGCGAAAGTGCTCCATCTTCATCATGTTAGTAGATTATAGGGCTTTATTTATACAGTATCTTCATCGCTCTGGATGGAATGTTGCAAGACTCTTGACAAAGCATTGTTGGAGTAGTTTGATTCTTCACTTGGCTTGTTGAAGAAGAATTGAAGTCCCTTTCAATGCCTTATATTTGAGTCAGCAGACAGTCTTCACAGAACTTGAATAGCAAGCATAAGAAAAGTTAAGGAGCATTTACAAGTTGTTGTCCTCAAAAACTTTTAATTTGTAAATTCCTTTTGAAGTTTTTCACAAGTAATGTTGCAGAAGATCCATGTATGAGCTCTGATACCACTCTGTGGCAGAACCACCTATATTATATGGCCCACATGCACCTATCATTGTCATTAAGACCTCTGATTACTGCACATGAGAGTCATATAACCCAGGTAGTCTGTCGGGTGCCCTTAGAGGACCCCGAATCATCCACATTTTAACTCATACAGGATCAACATGGAGTTACCACAACATTACATCATTTGTTACAAAAATAACTTACATTGGAGTGCGGAAGATTTATAACTCAATTTACAACATATGATGGAATATAAACAACTAAATTTCCAAAAGGTGTGTGGAGTAGCGGAAGCATCTTAGGTGAAGCTTCTAAGGTAGAAGAGGTGGATAAATCATGTCGCGCCCACCGACATGACCTCCATTAGTAGCATAAGTCAGCACTTGCAACAGGGGTTATAAAACCCTGAGTACGGGAGTACTCAACAAGACTTACCCGGCAGAAAAAGAGGAGAACTTAGGAATGCAGGCTTGGGGTAGACAAGGAGTGGCTGAGCAAGGAGCCAAATTGTTTTGCCAAAAAGCATACTAATAGTGCATCCTTACTTTCAAGTTTTACCCACGAATTCCTCTCCTTAAGAGGTCGAGGAGTTCGAGGACAGTCTATCTAGTTGCTTCTCACAGACAAGTCTGTAAGTTCCTCGTCCTTAATCAAAGTATTATCTATCCAACGGCCAAAGCTTCATGTCACTCTGAGTCCGGGAATTGGGATCCGAACCTCATAAGACATTTTCCCCCTTTCTCATTTTATCACTTAGTTGCATATTTAACTACGATGAGGGTCGAAGGAATTGAGTCTCCCAATCGGGGAGCAACGACGATTCGAATCGCTTAGCAATCCAGCTGGAGTTCCTAACCACCCGACATATGTAGAACCAAATCTTGCATATATCAACCCGAATCAAGCTCTCCCCAAATTTGACCAAGTTCGCGGCACCCGAGAGCACAGTACTCCACCATCCTACAGCCAATCTAGATGTTTTCCGGTCATCTCAGATCCGTAAGGTGGGCACACGTTACTCTCGCCATCTTTCCACTCCCAGTGCGCGAGTAGCTGTTCGCGTCGAGGGATTACAAGATCGGGCTTACCGAGGGCAAGTGGCTAGTACTATAAATTCTCAACCCAGCAGGCCATCAACGGAACGGTCCTTAATCGACACAGTTGGAGACACTACTTTAAGACTCCATTCTTAAAGCAAGTCCACCGACCGGTCTCAAATTGAAACATCATTGATCATAAGCGTATTCTACAACAACCCCTCAAACTTTGTTTGAAAACCTATCTAGTAGCAGGGCTAAGCATCACTACGCAGTTTTTAAGGTAAAACGGGTGCCAATGACAAGATAACAATTATCAAGGTAGTAAATGCAGCAAGTAGGTTAACCCAATTCTCAACTACCTAATGCAGCATTTTCAATTCATAAGTGATAAAAGATTTAAAACATTCAAGGAGGGGTTAATGCATCCGGGGCTTGCCTTGGTTGCAGAGCTGAGAGGGACCCTCGGAGACTTCCCAAGTCTCGGATCCTACTTCTTCGAACGGAGCACCGACCTCGGGGTTCGGTTCAACGGTCGCTCCTTCGGTCACGTGCACTATACGCAAAATGATGGATGCTCATGATATGCGTATGACAAATATGCAAGAAGGACCAAGTCGAGTACAACTTGCCTTCTCGGTGCAACACAGAGTAAATAATAATTAAAGTTGTTTATCAACTTAGTATTTTTACCCAAAAGGTTGCATCTGTAAATTAAGACTTCTCTTAATCCATAATGATCTTAAATTAACTAATTATTAATCCTATTTACCTTAATTAATTCTTAATTAATTACTAATGACAGTAATTAAGCATTAAGGCCAAACAATAATTAAATGCCAAAGGTCATTAAGGTCAATGACCTCAGGTCATCACATAATCCCAAAATCACTCAAACCCTAATTTTGAGAATTTAACTAATCATTACCTAATTATTTTGGAATTATTACTAATTAAGGGTATAATAATATTTTATTCAAACTTCGTCCAAATGCCACCAAATTTTGTGTGATGCCAGGGAATAATATTCAGAGGCATCCCACAAATTTTGGTGATTTTTGGACATATCACTAAATTATTGAAATTCATGATAGTGTTATTTACTAAATAAAGGCTACCATTTTCATACATATATATATTGCTAGAAAATAAAACCTAGCATTTTTTTTGTGTTCTACATACTGCATAGAACATATCCAAATATTTTCACTATTTTCGAATCTGCACAACTTTTCTATATATATTCAAACATAAATCAAATTTGCACACATAACCAGGACAGCAGCATATATGTAACTTCATTCAACCATAATTAGAGATCCAAGCATCCAATAAAGGTGATATTAGAGTTTATGAAAAGCTTAGATAATTTTCTGCAACTTTGTTATTATCTTCGAGAACTGATTTAATAGATAAGATGGCCAAATAGCATGAAGAAACATTCCTGTCCAGACCATGGACAGAATCAGACATTAAGCTTCATACATCTATAACCAGAGTTATAGATCACCAAAATTCATGATCCATAACATTTTGGAAAGCTTATGAAAATTACTACAATTCATCTTTTATCATGAAAGCATGATTCATAAGTTTATCAAGTTGAAATTATACTACTACAGAAACTGATCCAGGATTTGACAGAGGGGAACCATTTCTGAAACTTAAATTGAAACAAGCATAACTCAGAAACTACAGGGACAAATGCCACCAAAATTTAACACCAGGTAGATACATGAATTATATACAACTTTGTTATATACAAGTTTCATATCCAACATTATTTACCTAGAGCAATTTATAATGTTCCAGAAACTATCTAGAAATCACTAATAATTGAATTACAGAGAAAAACATTTCATTTATGTTCCAAACTTAAACCTGGGCAAAACCCAGCTCACCAATAGTTGAAATACATCAAAGAGATACTAGAAAATATCATGGTCATCCCTAAATAAGTACCTTTCATGTCTTTATTAATTTATTTAGATAAATAGACAAAGTAATAACCATATATCAAAAGTACATAGTAAATCTGAGAAAACTACAGAGGCTCATATATTCTCTCCGAAGTCTACTGTATAAATTTCATGCCATTTGGTTAAGTATAGCAATTTCCATGAAAAAGATAAATTTCCATCACAAGGAAGCATGTAACAACAAGATAAATAAGAAACTCGACATTTTCTACACACACATAGCTAAATTATGTATCTATATGATATAACAACCTCATATAAAGGTAGAGGAACCATATTTTACATTTATTCATTTTTAGTTTAATTGTAAACTATTAAATAAGCACTACACAAGATAAATAAATAACTTAATCATATGTCATCCAATGAATCTAAAAACTTAACCACAGCACACACACATAATCATTAGTCTACCATAAAAGTTTCATCTTAAAAGAAGCTATACAGCAATAGATATGAATTTCTTCCTTTTAAGCATAATTAAAAGACATAATTCATAACTAATTATTTTACTATAAAACATAGTCAGTTCCATATTTTTAATAAAAACTAGACATTTCAAGGAGCACAACAAAATTTGGTTCACCAAAATTGGAGTTACCAAACTCCAGATATGAATTTCCAAAATTCTAACAAATCATCTACAAACAGGTCCTCATGGCACTATTCACCTGAGTCACGAACTTCGCAATTAGACCCCTGCCTTGTGTCTAATTCAAACGCGAGGTCCCTGGCGCGAACTGAAAACAGAGGAAGCTCGTCGGAGCTTGTGGTTTCGACGGTGGGATGCGTATCTGTGGCAACGGAGTGGCGAGGGAGCTTTCTCAGACTCATGCGCATTTGATGGTGTCCTCCACTCGGTCGGAGATGGCCTGCAGAGGCATGGCCACGCGGAGGTGGAGCTCGGCTGTGAAGACTGGCGGCGATGTCACGGCCCACTACCTACCGCGTGGTAGAGAGCAAAACGAAAGGCGCGTGAGCATCAGTGACTCACCGGGAGTGTGTACAGGTGCCTTTCAGCCGTGGAGATGCACTAGAGTGGCTTGGCCACGGTGAGGTGCTCCTCGACGGCGCTTTTGCCCGGAGCTGGAGAGGAGTAGCTCGGGTTGGAGCTATGACAGGTTAGAGCTTGCGAGAGGGCGCGCAATCGGTTACTAAGGTCTTGGCGAAGCTGCTGGTGTACTCGGGGTGCTTAGGAAGGGAGCGAGCGAGGCTAAATTCGCAGGCGCAGCACGGTCGTCGGCGTTGGGCGAAAAAGGGAAAAATGAGGCGGCCGAGCAGTGGGATCACCGAGGGGAGTGGATGAGCACGCTGGGGGCTCGTCCACATCACGGCGGGCTCACGCAGCCAAGCAGCTGCGTGGCCAGGCGCGTGGCGGCGCTGGACGCAGCGGCTCTGCCCCGGCGGCAGAGCATCCCCCTGCTCGAGCACTGTAGCGAGCTCTAACCAACCAGTTTTGTGGTTTTGCAAAATTCGCCCAAAAGTTGAACTGGAGCCAAAATTCCACCAAAACAAAAGTTCTTCAGAATTTTGCATGCTACAAAACTTATTTTGGTGTCCAAAGCCAATTCTGAGTGGAACAAGATGAATTTGACAAAACAGTTTGAAATTCAAATCTCAATTTGGGGGAAATTCCAATTTTTGAATTGGAGCAGATCAGAATTTCCAAAATTACTTTTGATTTTCCATAACAACTTGAAAAATTTCCAACAAGAAAGTTGTTCAACTTTTTCAGCTCTACAACTTTCATGTTGGTCACTTTTCAAAATTCCAAATAGATTTTGAATTGGGGATTCAAATTGGAAAAGGGGACACTTTTTGGAAATCTGTATTTTCAAAATTACTTTGAATTTTGTATTGAAACTTCAAAAACTCAAAACACCAAAGTTGTACATCTTGACAAGATCTACAACTTTGCTTTTGGACTCAACCTCAAATTTTGCTTGGTTTTTAAATTACACAAAAGGGGGCAAATCCAGGGTTTTAAAATCAGGGTTTTCCCCCCTATTTTATCGGAAACCTTCCGCCCTAGGGGTTATACAACCAACACAAGCATCACTTCACAACATAAGTACACTCTACTTCCCTAAGCACATGCAATCAAAATAAACTTGTTTTAAGTTGATGCATAATAATGTGCTTAACAAATATGCTTTGCAATGCTTATGATGACATGATCCGTTTTTAGTGTTCCTAACATCACGGATGTTACAAATCGGCAAATGGATTTTGGCGCTATCGGAATTTGATCTGCGTTATGAATCGGCTAAGGCAGTTAAGGAGCAGATTATGGCCGATTTTGTGACTCAGCATTGCAGTGTAATGGGGACTTTGGAGATTGTTCCTTGGACACTCTTATTTGATGGATCCACGTGTGACCGGGGGGCAGGAATCGGTATAGTGCTAATTTCTCCTCGGGGAAAGAAGTATGAGTTCTCTTTGCCGATTGTTGCCACGTCAACAAATAATTAGGCTGAATACCAAGCTCTGATCAAAGGGCTAGAATTATTAAAAGAAGTTCATGCAGATGCTGTTGAGATCTTCGGTGATTCTATGCTTGTTATAAATCAATTGGCTATGACTTATGAATGCCGAAGTGAGGTTTTGATAACCCATTATGAAAAGAGTATGCAACTATTGAAGGAACTCAAGGATTTCTAATTAGAGCATGTTCCTCGATTGCATAATGAAGTGGCTAATCGGTTGGCTAAACATGCCTTGTCGACGAAAGCTAGTCGGCAGTCTACCTTGGGGTATACCCTCGGTAGTAGTTTATCGGTAGACGGTGCGCAAACTACGAACTCGATGGTGACGCAAGACACGGACAAGCTTTTTATCCAGGTTCGGCCGCCGAGTTGGCGTAATACCTACGTCCTGCGTCTGGTTGTATTGATTTGTGTTGAGAGAATATGATGTATGACTTGTCCTCTAGGGGACCCCTGCCCCTCCTTATATATCCTGAAGGGACAGAGTTACAAGCAAAGTATCCTATTTGGTACAAAATCTTGTAGCCTTGCGGTGCACGCCGACCAGTCGTGCGCCGCACGTCTTCATCTTGTGGGCCGAGCCACCTCTGATGGTGCGGCCCATATAGGCCCATGAGGGTATAGGGGTTTATACCCCCACAGCTAGTCCCCGAGCACCAAGTATTGTGATGTAACACGCCGTCTTGAGCTTCTTCGATCAGCGAGGCTTGACGTCTTCAATAAACTGGAAAGTCTCCCAAACAGTTGCAACGGTATTTTGACCAACTCAAAAGACAGTTGATCAACATTGACATCAAAGAAGCAGGTTGTTCGAAGAATGCATGGTGCTCCAAATTAAAAAAGATTTCTTTCCTGATGAAGTGTGCCCACTTTACTTTTCTGAAAAGTATAGTCTTTCAAAAAGCAAGCACATTCACCGCAAGGTGAAGTGTGCCCACTTAGTCCCCGAGCCTGGTAGTAGGTGACGTAGGCACGTGGTGCCAGGGTCAAAAGAAAAGTCCTCAAAGAAATTCTGAAACTGAGATGCATCGCCAGATGCATCGTACCGATGTAGTCCCCGAGCTTGCTGGAAGGCGAAGTATGAGCCTTGTAGCAAGGTCTAAAAAATTGAATTTACCAGTCCCCGAGCATATCATGCTCGTATGCAATTGAATAGACTAATCGACCAGTCCCCGAGCATAGAACGCTCGGTGGTCGGTACAGTCCCCGAATTCTCAAATTGGTGGGCTGGTCGACCAGTCCCCGAGCGTATAGTGCTCGGTGGTCGGTGCAGTCCCCAAGCTCTTAAATTGGTGAGCTGGTCGACCAGTCCCCGAGCGTATAGTGCTCGGTGGTCGGCACAGTCCCCGAGCACGGCGTAGGGACCGGTGGACAAGTCCCCAAGCGTGGTTGGGAACGTAAACATGCTCGGTGGTCAGCACAGTCTTCGAGCATAGCATAGAGAGTAGTCGACAAGTCCCCGAGCGTGGTTGGGAACGTAAACGTGCTCGGTGGTCGGAGCAGTCCCCGGGCACAGCGTAGGGAATAGTCGACGAGTCCCCGAGCGTAGCTTGTCGACTGGGCCAAACCCCTGAAAAATAAATATAAAGAATAGGTAGTACATGATGTATAAATAAACTTTAGATAAAAATCAGTACTGAGATAAGTTTTAGATTTTTTGTTATAAAATTAGCACAAGTAGTTAATTCATCCTAGAGCTTGTACCAGCTCTGGTCTAGCCAACAATCAGCATGAGGTGCGGAACCTAGGCATGCGTAGGATTGTCAGCCACGTCAGAGAGTACTGCCGACCACCCGGAACGCAGAGGGCGGATCTCGTGCACGTGTAGGGAGGAGTCGGAGACAGTACCGGCTCGGGAAAGCTCGTGTAGGAGAAAAAACTAGTCGGCTAAAAAAGTTGTTTTGAAGAATAATAATATTAAAAATATTATGCCAAAAATAAATAAAATATTAGAATTGTACTTATCTTTGGACGAAAGTATGGTCGGGAGAGTTGCTTGACTTGTTGTCGTGATGGTGGTCGCGGCTGTCGTAGCGCCGTTCTTTGCGACGATTATTATTGCGACTCGTGGTCAGAGCAAGTAGGCCAAGCAACTTGGTCGATAGCCTGAGCAGGTCGGTGTCGTCGATCTGCCTCCCTTTGTAGCAGAGAAGTGGGTGACGCGTTGTCGGCGTGGTCGGAGACGTTGCTGGAGTAGTTGGAGTCGTGGCCAGTGTGGTTGAAGCCGCCGCCGACGTCGATGAAGAAGTGGTTGGCGCAGATCGGATCTACACCTCCTCCGTGGTCGTGGCGGTGAAGCTGTTGAAGCTGACGGTGAACGTGAAGTCGCCCGCCATGGCCACGAAGTCGGGGATGATGACCATCTCATTCGTCGGAGAAGTTGCACGCACACCCCATACCTGGCGCGCCACTGTCGACGAAAGCTAGTCGGCAGTCTACCTTGGGGTATACCCTCGGTAGTAGTTTATCGGTAGACGGTGCGCAAACTACGAACTCGATGGTGACGCAAGACACGGACAAGCTTTTTATCCAGGTTCGGCCGCCGAGTTGGCGTAATACCTATGTCCTGCGTCTGGTTGTATTGATTTGTGTTGAGAGAATATGATGTATGACTTGTCCTCTAGGGGACCCCTGCCCCTCCTTATATATCCTGAAGGGACAGAGTTACAAGCAAAGTATCCTATTTGGTACAAAATCTTGTAGCCTTGCGGTGCACGCCGACCAGTCGTGCGCCGCACGTCTTCATCTTGTGGGCCGAGCCACCTCTGATGGTGCGGCCCATATAGGCCCATGAGGGTATAGGGGTTTATACCCCCACATGCCTCGAGATACCAGCCTATCTTAAATATGTTATCGGCAGACAGTGCCGATGATTGGAGAAAATAAATCATTGATTACTTAAAGGATCCATCTAAAATGGTTGAGAGCCGTATCAGGTTTTAAGCTACCAAGTATGTACTCCATGGAAATGAGTTATATTATCGAACAATAGATGGGGTGCTACTCAAGTGCTTAGGTGATGATGAGGCTAAAAGTTTGATGGGTGAGATCCATGAAGGAGTATGTGGAGCACATTAGTCGGCTTTTAAGATGAAATGGATGATTAGGAGAAACGGGTATTATTGGCCAACTATACTCGAGGATTGCTTTAAATATTTCAAAGGATGTCAGAAATTTGGCAATATTCAAAGGGCACCTGCATCAGCCATGAATCCTATTATTAAGCCTTGGCTGTTCCGGGGTTGGGCTATTGATCTAATCGGCCAAATTTATCCACCATCAAGCAAGGGGCATAAGTTCATCTTAGTTGCCACTGATTACTTTACTAAGTGGGTTGAAGCTATTCCTTTGAAGAAAGTAACATCGACCAACCTGATTGATTTTGTGAAAGAACACATTGTCTATCGATTTGGTATTCCTCAAACAATTACTAACGATCAGGGTACTATGTTTACATCAGGAGAGTTTGATGAATTTGCAATCGGTATGGGGATTAAAGTGTTGAACTCTTCTCCTTATTATGCTCAAGCTAATGGGAAGGCCGAAGCATCTAACAAAGGAATTATTAAGCTCATCAAATGAAAGATTGAAGAAAATCCTAGGAGGTGGCATACATTGTTGAATGAAGCTCTATGGTCATATCGGATGGCATGTCATGGATCGACCAAAGTTTCACCTTAACAGTTAGTGTATGGACACGATGCAGTGCTACCCTGGGAAATTAAGGCTAGATCTAGGCGAATATCTTTTCAGGATCAATTAGCTGCCGATGACTATGCTACTTTGATGAAAGATGAGTTAGATGATTTGGCAGAGCAGTGGCTGAGAGCTTTGATAAGTATAGAAGGCAATAAAAGAGAGTTGCTAGGTGGTATGATAAAAAGGTAAAAGGTAAGGAGTTTGCCGATGGAGATTTGGTATGGAAATTAAGTTTACCAATTGGGACTAAAAGTTCAATGTTTGGCAAATGGTCTCCTAATTGGGAGGGTCCTTATCGGATAAATCGGTCTGCTCCTGGTAATGCTTATATTTTGGAGACTCTCGAAGAAGTTGAATTTCCCAGAGCATTGAATAGAAAATACTTAAAGAGATATTATCCAAGCATTTGGGTTGATGCATAAGAGTTTAAACGCCGATAACACTCCTATCGGCTGGATAAAATGTATCTGGGGTAGTGCATGTTTTTCAAAGTGCCGATAACAGTCCTATCGGCTAGACCAGAGTGGTTAAAAGTTTTCTAAAACAGAACAAGACAAGTTGCCGATGAGGAGCTCATACATTAGCAAGGCTTGGATAACAGATATGGCGTGCAGGCGGATTTTGTTGGCTTCTTCTATCTCCCGGATGTCTTCATCGGCAGAGCCCTCCACTGGCTTCAGTTTCTTCTTCATCTGCATCGCCTTGCGGGCCTGAATGTTTCGTTCTTGTTGGAGGGTCTTGATCATCTCAGGCAGCTGGATTTCTTCTTGTTAAGCTTGAGAAAGAGCCTCTTCGACTTGGTTGAGCTCTGCCAGCAAGGCTTCCCTTTTTGCCGATAGGTCGGAGATCTTTTGCTTCAATTCATCTCTCGAGGACTGCAGAATGCCGATGCTTTTATGCTTCTCATCGGCAAGGCGTTTCACTTGCATTACTTTCTCTGAGAGTTGGGCATGGGTAGCTCTATCGGCAAGACGCTGGGTATCCTTTTGGTACTGGAGCTGACGGCTTTCTATGTGTGTAGCTTGGAAAAGAACCTCTTCAGCATCGGCTGAAATTTGACCACGAAAAGCCCTGAACAGAGCTTTGGCTGGATCGGAATCATCAACCAATTGAGGAGTGTCCTCATGTAGTAGGGCCAGCAGGTCTTCCAATTTGGCTCTGATCTCTGCCGATGAGATCCCTATTGCTTGGGAGGAGCTTGCTTCCTCGCCCTCATCATCAGAGATCTCGATGGCGAAGGAGAATAAGCTATCTGGGGAGTCTTGTTCCTGAAAAGGAAAATAAGATAAGTTATTTGATGATCAAATATTAGTGATATAAAGGATGGAAATCAGATAGCTTACTTGCTTCAAGGCTATTTCACGCCTCTGGCTAGTTGACGCTGTTCCACAGTTCGATCGGCTGGAGTTGCCGATGGAACAATGTCAACTAAAAAAATAATAAAGATAATTATGATTTGAAAGAATGAATCCATCGGTGATAATTTTGTGGATAGTACTTTACCTTGAGGGGGAGCAGTGCTTATCTGTTCTGAAGAGACTACCGATGATATGATTGGATCGGCAGTCTGCTCAAGCACAACGGCTGGTGCTTCTTGTGGCTGAGGTGCTGGTTGAGGAGAAGGTGCTGATTGAGGAGAAGATGGTGCTTGCTGCGTCTGGATTTCTGGTGAAGAGGGAGACGATTCCACATGAATCGGCGATACTTGATGAGGAGGAGAAGGCGGTGCTGTCTTCTGGCCCTTTGGTTGCGACTTAGTGCTCTTGGGGCCTTTTCTCTTGATTTGACCGGACTAGGGGCATCGGCACTTGTTTTGGTACTTCTGGTCTTTGCCGATTTGCTAGTTTGCTGTTACAATAAACAAAATTTCATGAGTCCAAATATGAAAGAATGTTAATGAGAATTTTGCTGAAAGATGGAACTTACCGATGAGGTTCCCATAGCAGCCGATGTATCCTGAAAAGACTATGTAAGAATAGAATGGAATTGGTATAAATTAAGGAAATCAAAGATTTACCTTGAAAGCTTGTGCCAAGGTAGCAGCGGCAACTATTAGAGATGTCTTCAGTCGTCTGGTGGTTATCTTCTTAAAACGCACATTCCGGTGCATTAAAGCTGCCAGGCTTGGTGCCTTGTTGCTGATCAGAGAAATCGGGCCCGATGGAAGGAGCTCAATCGGCTTTCCACTCCTGCTGACTGTTGGTGGTGTGTCGTCAACCTGTTCAAAAGGGAGAAAGTAAGTTACCGATAAGGATAAAAGTAACAAAAGGATTGAGGCATCGGTTGGGAACTTACAGTGTTTTCGGGGACCTTATACTTGGGGTCGATCATGCCATGGTATGTCAAAGCCGATGTAGAGAACAGATGTTCCTTCCATTCTTCCCACCACTGCTTGTACATCTGAGTAATAAAAAGGGTTGGGACCCATGACGATAGATCAATGTCTGATGTATCAGCATTTGGCTGAAGTTGAGCTATTCTTATCCACTCAAGTCCGCTGGTTTTGGTCTCCCTTGGCTTCACCACATCGGCATAACTCAGTCCGATCGGCAGCTGTCCAAAAGCCAGTTGACGAGCCAGTGTCGATGGGTTGTAGAACTCATAGGTAGGGTTGAAAGTTTTCCCACTGCTAAAGATATTCACTAGTATAGCTCTCGGAGTAATAATTGCCATCATCAGATCATGGTCCTTGTTGAGAGTGTCATCAAAGGGGTGGAAATTGAGCGGGAATCTAGTTTCTGGGTCCTCGTAAGGCATCCATACCCGCTGATCTTTGGCAAGACCCTCATAGAGAGTTTGGAAGAATCGGCTGACTTGGTCTTCGTTGCCACCAGTACCAGGTAAAACTATGGCAGCCTCACCATAGTTCAAAGGTGGGCGAGTTGCCGATTCTTCATCGGCCAGTTCATGATCCTCGGCGATATCTCTAGGAAAGTGTTGTGCGAAGAGGTCAAATCCAAGGTGTTTATGCATGTGAACACTGAGCCACATGTTGATAAACCACCAAGGTCCTCCTAAGTTGCCGATGGGTTGGCCTAACAAAAGCTTCTCAGCTACTTGATGAAGGAGACGGTAAACAGAGCCTAACAAGTATCGGCCGAGAGGGCAGCGACCACCGTTGGCTAGTTTCTCTGCTGCCGATAGATAAACAGAGGTCGGACCTGCTGATCGGCCGCAAAATACAAATTTATCTAGCCACTTATTCAGAAATATGGTATGTTCCCTTTGGCCAACTGCTCCTGTTTTTCGGTACTTTTGAATGTACCCTGACCAGCTGCCAATGCTGCGAGTTTCTACCTTAGAGCTAGGTTTACTGTCAAACAGATGGCTATCATCGGCAGTTGCTATTTCCATACCAGTAAGCACAAGTACATCGGCAAGGGTAGGAGAAGCAGGGCCGTAGCCAAATACAAAAGTATTGAGAGTGTCTGACCAAAAATATGAAGCTGCAATCAACAGTGATTCGTTTCTCTCCATATCGGCGATGGATAGCCTAATGCACTGGTCTAATTTTCGCTCACCCCATTGGACTTCATTTGAGTTACCGATTCTCAGGAACCAATCTTTCCACCCCTTGGTAGAACTGGGCTAGGAACGAAAAGTGCCTTTCCACAGGTCTAAAGAGAAGTTCTTAGCTCTAAAGGGGATCCTATTTGTCTCTGCATTTATCATCGGTAGGATCTGGGTTTCCCAATGGGCCAAGGCATTGGAAGTGGGGTTGATCGGTAGGAATCACAATCTTATCGGCCAATTCCTAAAAGGTTTGAAGGTTGAAAGAACACAAAAGAAACAGAAAAAAGGAGTACTCAGTAAATGGATGTGCAGAGAAAAAGGAGTACAACAAGAGTATGGTAAAAAGAAGAAAGGGGGTATTGAGTTGACCTCAGGAACGACGAAGTTGATGGCCATTTCTTCACGAGAGGAGGAAAGAACCGAAGACTCGGGAGCTTGATGGAGGAGATCCTTGCCGGAGTTCTTGAAGTTCCCGAACAGTGTCGCCGCGAGGAAAGTGGGTTTGAGGCTGTAGAATGACAAGATGGGGAAGAGTACCAGAGAAGGAAGTATTTATAGGACAAAGAGGGCAGGGGAAAATCTGACTTATCTCTTCGCCGCATCCATGAAATTCGAGGGTGTTCAGGTGGATATGGTAACTGTTCGCACGGTAATCAAGGGATTGCGCAGGTGATTTGACAGTAAGCGGTCATAATTTTGGGGATATCTTACTGTGCAAGATCTCCTGGTCGGTTCATCGGCAGTTTTCTCTAACAAAAATATTGTCGATAGACGTGTGTTTGAGAAATTCGGTTTGAGGAGTTTAGAGGTTCGAGGAGCATGTAGGAGAACCGATCTAAGGTTGTTTGGATTTGGTAATTAATTGCTGGTAGAAAGGGATAATTGCGGAAAGGCATCATTACTGGGAAGAATTTCGGAGCATTAATGATTTTATACTCCGAAATTGGGGGGCATGTGTTGACACCATTTTTGGACACGTATCTTTGGACGCGTATCTGTAGTTAATGAGGTATATATCGGCGCGCAGGAAAGTGGTGGCTAGTCTACAGAAGAGTTGCCGATGAGGGTTGGTGCCGATGGGAGAAAGACAGGATATGGCTAAGTCTAGAAGTCGTGATGGATTCGTGCCGATGACTAGTGTTGATGGTTACCGATGGCTATGAAAGGTGGCTTGCCGATGGTCATGGAGAAAGGTGCAGGGGTTGTCGATCGACTCATGGTGGTGTACCGATCGGTTCTGGAGGATGATTTAATGTTTTCCATAGTTATTAGAGTTTGTTTTGTATACGGATTCCGTTCAATTTGGAATTTGAGTCCTTGTCGTGTCTGGTTGTAACTCTTTTGAACAGGGTATAAATGTAGACCCCATGGCAATGTAATGAATATACACAATCAATCAAACACAAGTTTTTTACATCTATTCCAGCATCTACTTTTCGACGATTTCGTCATATTTTCGTTTTACTACGAGTTCTTAAGAATTCATCGAGTCAACCTCGGCGAGTTCTCGAGTTCCGTGTGAACACCTCTTGGCTGCGACATCCGGGCGCATCGCTGTTGTTGGGACCAAAGTGTTCGAGTTACCACCTTTGTCGATTGTAAGGTCAAATCGACTGGCACACCTTAACGTTTGAATCGGGTATTAGCCCTTTGTGTTTGCAGATCAACTTTTGCACCAACAATGACATAGAGAAATCATACCTGATCGTGGTTTGCAGCAGAGTCTAGGGGGCTTCACCCCTTGGTCGGGCGCCCAAGGATGAGTGGGGCGGCCGCCCCTGTCCACTGGCCCTTCGGGGTTAGCTTCACTGAGCATGGTCTTTGTGTCAGATCTTCTTTGATCGTCGGGTGCCTCTCCCACACTGGTTTCCTATTATCCTTCATTCACAACATGGTGGAGACAAAAGAGAGACAAAAAGAGAGGCAAGACATATATAATAATAATCATTTAATTCATCATCATGTAGGGCTTATTATTACAATAGAAAACTTTCAAAAATAAACACACTTTGATAAAGCTAACACTCGCCCTATTGGATGCTAAGATAAATAGACCATACTTCTTAGGGTGTTCTAAAGCCTTCACCCTCTCTTTTAAAGTGCTGGAATCGTGCTCTAGCATTACCATTCTAGTATTGTCGTAAGTGATGCATCTACTTTGGACACGCTGAAGGCTTCTAGAGAGGCTATTATTATGTGCTGCTCAGCTAGCTCCTTCTCTAAGTTTGCCATTGTCTTGCGGTGCTTCCATGGAGTCTTGGCTACAGCCATGGTGGATTTTGGAGCTTCCTTTGGGGGATGAATTTGACCTTTGATGGATGAGCGTGAACCCTCTCAAAGTAGGTACGATCACCGGTGGTGTATTTGTCACAGACGACCTCCCTCTTCTTGTTGGTCTTCACTCCTAACAGCTTTTTGTTGCACTTTGGTGGCAAGATGTTAGTCCCTGCTGTTGACGGTCCTTAAGTATCAAATTTAATTATCAAATAAACAAAGAAAAGGATCCAAATGAAATCAACATCTAGACTTAGGATTTTATCTGACAGAATTCCACGAGTTTTGGTGTTTGTCTATTTCTGCAGGGGGTTATCAGGAAATACGGAAGAAAGGCCCACACGTCGGGATTACATAGAGATATTAACGTGTCGTGCAATTATCTTACATCTAGAAGACTCCAGAAGCCACGGGAAGGAAGCGGAGGCCGAACGGGGCCAGAGGCAGGGCGCCCGCCCTGACTTGGAGCCCAATCAGGACTCTTTCTCTCGGGAGATATCCACCGACCTAAAGAATCAAGAATAACCGTTCAATCAATGTCGGTTTGATCCGACGGCCCAGGTTCACTTGAGGGGACTATATAACCAGACCCCCTGGCCCCTGGAGGAGGCACCCCCTTGATCATTATTCATTATTCATAGACAGAGCAAAAGCTAGGGTTTAGAGATGAGAGCTCTTCTCTCTTCTCTAAACTATAGTAGATCTAGATAGTAGCAAGATGGAGAGCGAAGGAGGATTAGAGGAGAGGCCGGCCTGTCGGTTCTTCCTCCGGTTGTACTTCGTCATGATCAAGCTCTAATCAAGCTTGCTCATGGGACGACTCTGGAAGTCTACTTCTAATTCATTATGCAATTACTAATTATGTATGTTCTGGTTCACAACTCTTTTGAGTATTCTAATCTATAAGACGCTATAGGTGAGAGTTGTAGTATAGGTGTAAGCGAGGTGCTTAGATCTAGATTGCTTGTGGATATCCCCTGTCTAGCTGGATCGTGTGGTAGGCCGCGTAGGTGACAGTTACGTTGGTCCTCTGTAGTCCACCTCTCGTTAGCAGGACGGGTAGGGTTTATCGGCCTAAGGATAAGCATCCTTTGTGGTGTACTCTTATCACGTGGTTCGTCCCAGACATAGACATACCCCTTTGAAGTAGAGAAACCATAGTTATCCTCTCTATTCTGCTACCATCGCCCATACACTAGAATTGCTCTAATCTCTATTCTCATATTATCACTCACTGTTATCTTACCTTTAATATTGTTCTTATTCGATTCTACCATCTTTCCTATTTACACTTATTTACTTATCTTGGTTAAGTTAGAGCGTAGATCAGTTCTCCCGTTTCCCTGTGGATACGATAAAACCTTTAACCGGGTAAAAGCTATAACGGTATCCGTGCGCTTGCGGATTTATCTGTGTGTGTATAAATACCATAGTACACTCTAGCGCCATGCTGGGGATGACAACCTAGTATTCAAGTGGTGTTAGCAAGTGTCAATACCTACTTGTAGAACAATGATGGGGCCCTTCGATGGAGCTCCTTCCAATAGGAGAGGCTTGGTGCGAATGGGCTGAGCAAAATAAGATTGTCCATAACAGCGTGGTTGTGATGGTATGGTGGCTAGCGGGACAGGCTCATCTCTGGGAATGATAGCTTTGCTCTCAGGCTCTTCTCTAGGGATGGTGTTGAAATCAATCCCAAAGGGGATCATTCTCCTCTCTAAATTTTTCTTAGCCATTTCTAAGTAGAGAGACATTGCTAGCTTCTAAGCAAGAGAAGAGAAGAGCTATGATGGGATGAGATTAGACCATAGGAATAGCTTGCTTATATAGGGGTCTGGAGAAGTATTTTTGGAAGTGAAATGACAAAGGATGAGAAGAAAATCGAAAGATTCACTTTTTATTAGTAAGGAAGGTTTCTGGATGTAAATGGAGAATGGTGGCGGCGAATAGCCTCGGGAGAGGGGCGGGCGCCCATAGGGTTTTGGACGGCCGCCCGACCTTCGAGGCCCCTCTGCCTTAACTTTTTCGTATACTTTATTAGTTATATTTTTATTCAGAAAGATTGATTTTGTTTGATAACTAAAAAAATAAAAGGGTCAGGCCTAAATATTTTAATTGAGAAAGAAAGTAATTACATCTACTTCCTCTAATAAATTGTTGGGCTCTAAAAATAATTTAAGGCATTGATTATTTACCTTGAATAACATAGCTTCATTGTTGCGAAGCGTGATGGCTCCATGCGATGATGAGGTCACCACCTCGAACGGTCCTTCCCATTGGCTTTGAAGTTTTCCATGCCCAAGCAGCTTAACCATAGAATTAAAAAGTAATACCTTATCGCCTGGGGTGCACTCCTTCTTGATCCTTTTGTTATGCCATCTTTTTACTCTCTCTTTATAAATCTTGGCATTATGATATGCGTTTTATCTCCATTCTTCTAGCTCAAAGAGTTGCATCTTCCTCTTGTCTCCAGCTGCTTCTAAGTCCATATTCCATCTCTTGATAGCCCGCTGAGCTTTGAATTCTAGCTCTGCCGATAAGTGACAAGTTTTTCCATAGACAAGTTGATAGGGTGACATTCCGATGGGTGTCTTATATGTTGTTTGGTATGCCTAGAGTGCATCATGAAGTTTGTCTTCCCAAGCTGTTCCCATCTCATTAACTATCTTCTGTAGAATATTCTTAATCTGCTTGTTTGATGTTTTTGCCTGACCACTTGTTTGAGGATGGTAAGGAGTAGGAACTTTGTGACATATCCCATGCTTTTACAAGTATTGCTCGAAGCGCTTGTCGATGAAGTGAGAACCTCTGTCACTTACTACTATCCTTGGAACTCTGAATCTTGGAAATATTATTTCTTTGAACATCTTCTTTGAATGCATATTGTCAACATTCCTACATGGCATGGCTTCAACCTGTTGATGCAAAAATAGATCTGCAAACACAAAGGGCTAATACCCAATTTCGATATCAAGGCGTGCCAGTCGATATGACCTATTACTCGACAAAGGTGATAACTGTTAACACTAGCTAACACCACTTGAATACTAGGTTATCATCCCTAGCATGGTGCCAGAGTGTACAAAGGTATTTATGAATGTAAAGGCTCTCTAGAAAATAATCAATTCTATCTACAAGCGCACAGATAAAATACCTCATTGTAGAATTTCACCAGGAAAGTATTCCGGGTATCGTTAATCATAATTTTGCTTAAGAGAACAATGGAGATGAAGATAAGGATAAAATCTATCAAGGCATAGACTAGAGATAAACTTGCAAGAACATGATTACTAATGAGGAACTCGTCACACAGTCACTTACTTTACCAAGGGGTAAGCCATAATAATAATGATAATGAAATATAAGCTCATGGGTAAATAATACAGCGATTAGAAAATAGACTACTAATGTATGTAAGGTGATGTCGGATTAGCTAGAGAATGGATTCTAAGTTATCTACTATCTACTAAGTCACAATCTACTCTAGTTATCTACAAGATCATATATAGCAAAAAAGACTCATCATTCATGTATAAGGAACATTGCTAAAGTAAATCAGAACATCGCAAGACTTACTCCACAATACAAATTCTGCCTGTCCTATCAACAGAGGGTGGACTATATAAGAATCAACGAAGCTGTCACTATCACGAACTACCACACGACCCGACCAATAGGATACATTTGTAGGTAGATAACATCTAAGCACCATGCCCACATGTGATCTACCACTTAACTCCCGCGCGTCAAGAGCTAAGCGTTTTGCAAACTTATACATAAACTCATTATCAATCATAACTATACCAAATATAGAACTAGAGCAAACTAAGACCATAATAAATAGAGACATAATGCAATTAGAATAAAGTAGTAGAGAAAGATATAAAATAATACCAATCATTATTGATGAAGATCGGAATCCAGAACACTAGGCTCTACTTCTCTAATTCTATCTAATCAACCCTATAGAACTTGAAGGATTAGGGAGTAGCTAATTCTAATTCTCTGTGGGAGAGAAGTTCTAAACCTTAACTTTGAAGGCTTCCTCTGATAATGATTTCTCCTCTCTCCCCCTGGGGTGGAGAGGCCTTGCTTATATAGTCCCCTCAAGTGAATTTGCGCCGTCAGATCAAACCGACATTGATCGCACGGTTTTCCTTGATCCTTTAGGTCGGTGGAGCATAATCCGTGAAGTTGAATGTGATTGGCCCCGAGGCTAGGGCAGGCGCCCTGCCCCCGAGCCCGTCCGGTCTCCCGTTCGTTTCCGTGGCTTCTGGACTCTTCTAGATTAAGGAAAATTGCGCGGCACGTAATTATATCGTTGTAAACATGACATGTGGGCCTTCTCTCCATATTTTCTGATAACCCCCTACAGAAATAGACAAACACCAAAGCTCGTGGAATTCTATCAGATAAAACCCTAATTCTAGATGTTTGGTGCATATTGATCCTTTTCCATGTTTAGTTGATGGTTAAATTTAGTACTTAAGGACCGTCAACAAACTCCCCCAAGCTTACCCTTTGCTCATCCCTGAGAAAACAGCTAAACTCAGATGGATCAGGAGTTGCTTTGATGTTTTCTTTCCTAACAGGCACACATGCTTACATAAAAATTCTTCTAGATTAGAGTGAAGTGTTAAGGGGCTTAGTACCTGCACTTAAGTCTTAAGTAATTGAAAGACAAAATAATTAAGTCAAGCACTATTCCTCCTGTCTATACTTCACCTTTCTTTCGGAGTTTTGCATAAGTAAAAATAAAACTCAGAGTTCCCAGCACTTACCTATAGCTAATGGAATATTTAAGTGGAGCTCATAGGTGTGAAAAACAGCTCATACATATGTTGTCTAATCGAGCCATGGATCGAAAGGAACTCAGCATATAATTAAATTAAGATGTGCATGCATGGTGGAGTAAATGATAGTAATGGTGGAAGTATAAGTAATGATAAAACTTACTTCTCATTGCTCCTAATATTGCTATCTCTCCTCTTCTTTGATCTTTGCTTTGGGAGAACATGGGCTATCTCTCTATTTTTTCAGTTCGGTAGTAGATACCCCTAATTCTACTGTCGGACACTTGTCCAGTTTTTTCCGCTCAGGTGGTCATCTTTGTACCCCTAATTCTACTCCGGACACTTGTCCATTTTTACCTATCGTCTCACTCTTTTTCTTTCTTTCTTTTTCGAGGTTCCGAGCACTTGCCCCTTTTTATTTCCTCGTATATTTTTGCATAACCCATGCCTCTTCTGCATTGAATCTTTTTGGAGAGAGAGAATAACAACACTTGGGACAGTGAGTGATAATATTTTTAGCAATTTTAATGAATGGTGGTGGATGGTGTAGTAGATGTGTGCAAGTGAATATCTTAATTTAACCACATGAAAAAGCTCCTAAGGGTCTACACACCTCGATCAAGCTCAATGTGAATATAAGTAGCAAAAGATGTTATATCAAGTATGGCTGTGGTAGGGATTTTGTCATGCTAGGAACTCATCATGTGATTTGCAAGTTTTCAAAATAAATCTCTAGAACTTAGTGTAGTAGGAACAAAATAAACAGTAGCTCAAACTTTATATCATGCCTTTCTTTTACTTAGTTTTAGGTTCATGCTTCCCATAGATATTAAATTTTAGTTTTTAGTAATTATTGGAAGAACTCTAATATAAAAGCTAGGTACTTGAAAGTAAGCAAACAGAGCAACTGTTCATCATTTCCATCATGTATATTTTTGGTCTTTTATTTTCTAGAGATTAACACTTAGCAGGAAAAATAAAGCACACTTATCTTCACACTCTTTTTATTTTGTTTTCATGTTTATAGAATGTAGTAAATTAAAGCAAGAAAATATTTATTGGGTTTTCTAAGTTTTTCTCTTTAAGATAAATAAAACACTAAAATAGAAAAGAATAAATAAGAAGGGCAAATAAAAACTTACTTGATAAAACGGGGAGGAACTCCCCCAAGCTGGATGTTGTTGTCGGTCTTACCCAATGTTCCAGAATCGCATCATGGTGGTGATGTTGTCGTTCATTCTCGTGGTGTCTTGTCTCAGTTCTTGTACTACAGTGGCGTGGTCCTGGTTCCATTTTTGTTGCTGTTCCAGGAATCGTCCATGTTCCGCTTGCGTATTCTGGATGTCGAGGAGGGTGTTGTGGGTACAGGTGTAGAAGGCGCCGGCCTCTTGGTAGTAGTCGTTCGTGAAAGCATAAGAGGCGACGGAGTACCGTCCTGCATCAAATTGGGGCGGGGGTCTGTGAAAGCCCTAGTTTGGTTTTGGATAATTGATGAAACCCTTATGCTAACCTCTATACTAAGTGTGTGTAGACTTAATGAGGTTGGTACATGCCAAGTGATGGAGCAAGTGATGATCATGGTGATGATGGTGATGACCACAAGATGATCAAGTGCTCAACTTGGAAAAGAAGAAAGAGAAAAACAAAACCCTATGGAGATCAAGGCAAAGGTATTGCTTAGGGTTTTCGTTTTGGTGATCAAGACACCATAGTGGGTGTGATCACATTTAGGATAGATAGCCGTACTATAAAGAGGGGAATTCTTTGGCTAAGCGGTTATCGAGTGCCACTAGGTGTCATTGTTCATGTGCATGCATTTAGAACCTAGTGAGCTAACTTAACTCCTTCGAAGAAAATGATTGTGAAAATGCTAACACACGTGCACAAGTTGGTTTACACTTTGTGGTGTTGGCACACTTTGAGAAGGAGGTGGAGTTTAAAAGGTAGAGAGAGGATGGGTTCGTTGCTTTTCGAGAAAATGAAGTGCATATTTTCTATTGCGCCGGTGGGAAATTTGGAGAAGTCGCGGGAGTGTTTCTCGCTGAGGAACACTCACCGGACGCTGGCTCAGAGGCACCGGACGCTGTGTCTGAGCGTCCGGTGTGCAGGCTGCCCGACTCGGTTAGGGTTAGGCACCGGACGATAGGCACCGGACGCTGGCTTGAGCGTCCGGTGGTTAGCGTCCGGTGTGCGGGCGTTTTGCGACCCTCTCTGCGCATGGGTCCGGTGAGCACTGGACGCTGAGGGTGCGTCCTGTGGCTTGCGTCCGGTGACCCTGCGAGTTTGCGGAGCTCTCTGCGCATGAGTCCGGTGTGCACCGGACGCGTCCGGTGCCAACCTGCTCAGCGTCCGGTGCTCTGCAGGTTACCGTTAGACTCTGACACGCGGCTGACGTTGGAGCACCGGACGCTGGTGTTGAGCATCCGGTGCCCCTTTAAGAGCGTCCGGTGACCCCGTATTTCGCCCAGTGAAAGAGCCAACGGCTCTATTTGCTTGAGGGGGTATAAATACGTGTTTGGCCGGCTTGGGGCTCACCCTCTTGGCATTCTAACATACATAACATCCTTGTGAGCCTAAGCAAACACCTCCCACTCATCTCCTTCATAGATTAAACATCTTTGTGAGATTGGGAGTGATTCCAAGTGCATTTGCTTGAGTGATTGCATCTAGTGGCACTTGGGGATCGTTCTAGCTGCGGTTTTCTTGTTACTCTTGGTGGTTGCCGCCACCTAGACGGCTTGGAGCAGCGGAGGAGGATTGGCACGAGTTGGTGATTGTTCGTGGCCATCTCCCGGTGATTGTGAGGGGTCTTGTACCTTCCCCGGCGGAGAGCCGAAAGGTAACTCTAGTGGATTGCTCGTGTCATTGAGTTACCTCACTTGTGGGTAGGTTCTTGTGGTGTCCTAGTGAGGACGAGGTTCGTGCTACACCTCTTAGCCACCGAACCACCAAGTGTTGGTCGACACAACGGGGACGTAGCGTGCCGGCAAGCACGTGAACCTCGGGAGAAAAATCTTGTGTCTCCATTGTGTTTGTTGATTGGATTTCTCCCGGTGATTGGACTTCATAATATTGTGATTGGTTCATCCCCTCTACGTGGTGGTATAAAAGTTCAAACTCTTTCTCTTTACTTTCTTGCAAACTAGAGTAGCTTACTTCTTGTATAGAAACTTTAGGTAGCTCTCTAGTGTAAGTAGTGACATAGCTTTTGTGTGCATAGTGATCATAGCAACTAGAATTGTTGGGTAGGTGGCTTGCAAACACCCCTTAGAGCTAGAGCAAAAAGCTTCGCTTTGTTATTTACTAACTCCTTGCTCTAGTGAGTTTGTAGATTTTTTAAATAGGCTATTCACCCCCCCTCTAGCAATATTAGGACCTTTCAAGTGGTATCGGAGCCGTGGTCACCGTTTGTGAAGGCTTAACAACCTCGGTGCTCAAATTATGGCTCAAATAGTGTTCAACCATGTTGGGGGCAAACCACCGTTCTTTGATGGCACAAGTTCCTTTGACTATTGGAAGAGAAAAATGAAGATGTACCTTGGATCAATCAATGATAGAGTGTGGGAAGTCACGGAGAATGACTTTGTGATCCTTGACCCCGCAAACCCCACCGATAATGAGAGAGCAAACAAGCAATGTAATACAATGGCTCTCAACACAATATACAATGGCATTGATTCAAAGGTATTTGAACAAGTCAAAGATCTTGAGAAGGCTAGTGAAGTGTGGACAAGGCTTGAAGAAATATATGAGGGCACTACAACGGTAAAAAGTGCCAAGTTGTATATGCTCAAGGACAAGCTTTCAAACTTCAAGATGAAGGATGATGAGTCCATACCGGAGATGTTCTATAGGCTCCAAGTCATCATAAATGATCTCAAGGGCCTTGGTGAGAAAGTGAAGGATGAGGACTTCATTCACAAGTTCTTAATGTCCTTGCCCAAGAGGTTCAAGACATTGAGAACAATCATCTTTAGAGGTGGATTGACCGGTGTATCTCCCAATGAGGTACTTGGAGATGTCATGACCGAAGATCAATATAATGACAATGATGATGATGATGAGGTCATGAAGAAGGATGAGGATGACAAGAAGAAGAAGAGTGTAGCATTCAAAGCTAGCTCTTCATCCAAGAGCAAGAACAAGGGCAAGGCCAAGAAAGAAGAATCAAGTGATGAGGAGTGCTCCAATGATGATAGTGATGATGAAGCATTAGCACTCTTTGTCCGCAAGTTTGGCAAGATGATGAAGAAGAAGGGCTACCATACAAGAAAGAGAAGGGACAACTCCAAGAACAAGGAATATGTGAGGCTATGCTACAAGTGCAAGAGCCCCGATCATATTGTGGCGGATTGTCCATATAATAGTGATCATGATGAGCATGAAAAGAAGAACAAAAAGGAGAAGAAAGAAAAGAAGGACAAGAAGATGGTCTTCAAGAAGAAGAAGAAGGGTGGATCCTATGTTGTGACATGGGATAGTGACGCCACTTCGGATGATGATTCAAGTGATGATGACAAGTCATCCAAGAAGAAGGCGCTTGCAAGCTTAGCTATCAACAACAAGCCATCACTCTTCGACACTCCTTCATGCTTCATGGCCAAGGGCCACAAGGTACAATATGATGAGAGTGAAAGTGAACATGAACATGATAGTGATAGTGATGATGAAAATGAATTCACTAATGAACAACTCATGGACATGCTAGAACAAGCCGATTCACTTATTCAATCTAAAAACAAGAAGTGCAAAGAATTGACCAAGAAGTTAAAAGCTCTTGAGCAATCCTTTGATGAGCTCAATGCTAATCATGAGAGGCTAGTGGAAGCCCATGAAAAGCTTGGCAAAGCTCACACCAAGCTTGAGAAAGCTCACTCCTTGTTGTTAGAAGAGAACAAGGAAAAGGTTGTTGTATCATGTGATGTGGGCACAACATGTGACTTAATTAAAGAATCACCCAACCAACCTATTATTGTTGCCACTAACTCTTCTTGTAGGTCTTCATCCACCACCACCAACTCTACCTCCACTTCTAGTGTTAGTGTCACTTGTGATACATCACTAAAGGTTGAGAATGAGACTCTCAAGAGAGAGGTGGATGAGCTCACTCACGCCCTAGGCAAGGCCTATGGTGGTGAGGCCCGCTTGCTAAAGTGCTTGTGTAGCCAAAGGTTTTCTCTCAATAAAGAGGGATTAGGCTATACCCCCAAGAAGGGCAAGAAAGCCTTTGCAACTCACAAGCCTAGCTTTGTGAAGAGCAATGGTCGGTATTGCAACAAATGCAAGCAAGTTGGGCACCTAGAGCTTAATTGCAATAAAATGAACAAGAACAAGAAAATTGTTAATGTACCTTACATTCCTTTTGATTCTTGTTATGTGCTTACCAAGGGTGAGAAGGGTGTGCATGCTAAGTTTGTTGGTACACCAATTGTGGGTCCAAAGAAGAAGGCCATTTGGGTACCAAAAAGCTTAGTCACTAACCTCCAAGGACCCAAACAAGTATGGGTACCTAAGAAACATTGATTTGTTTTGTAGGTAAACTATAAAGCCGGAGGAAGGCATTGGGTGCTTGATAGTGGGTGCACACAACACATGACCGGTGATTCAAGAATGTTCAATTCAATCAATCCAAATGATGACAATGGTGTTGATAGTATCACATTTGGTGACAATGGCAAAGGCAAGGTCAAAGGGCTCGGTAAAATTGCTATATCCAATGACTTGAGCATTTCCAATGTGCTACTAGTAGAGAGCTTGAACTTCAACTTGCTATCCGTAGCTCAACTTTGTGATCTTGGTTTCAAATGCATATTTGGAGTTGATGATGTGGAGATCATAAGTGTAGATGGCTCCAACTTGATATTCAAAGGCTTTAGATATGAGAATCTATACTTGGTTGATTTCAACGCTAGTGAAGCTCAATTATCAACATGCTTCCTCACTAAATCTAGCATGGGTTGGTTATGGCATAGAAGGCTTGGTCATGTTGGAATGAAACAATTAAACAAGTTAGTCAAGCATGATCTTGTTAGAGGCTTGAAAGATGTCACATTTGAGAAAGACAAGCTTTGTAGTGCATGTCAAGCCGGAGAACAAGTTGGCAACACTCATCCAAAGAAGAGCATCATGAGTACATGCAAGGCATTTGAGTTGTTGCACATGGACTTATTTGGACCAACCACATACACAAGCATTGGTGGAAACAAATATGGATTTGTGATAGTGGATGATTTCACAAGATATACATGGGTATTCTTTCTTAGTGACAAAAGTGATGCCTTTGCAACCTTCAAATCATTTGTCAAGAGAATACACAATGAGTTTGAAACAACCATCAAGAAAGTGAGAAGTGACAATGGAAGTGAATTCAAGAATACAAGAGTTGATAAACTTTGTGATGAATTTGGCATTAGGCATCAATTCTCGGCCAAGTACACTCCACAATCAAATGGTCTTGTTGAAAGAAAGAATAGAACCTTGATTGACATGGCAAGATCAATGTTGAGTGAATACAATGTGAGTCATTCTTTTTGGGCCGAAGCAATCAACACGGCTTGCTACTATAGCAACCGACTCTATTGTCACCCAATGATGGAGAAGACACCATATGAGCTCTTGAATGGTAGAAAGCCCAACATTGCATACTTTCGGGTTTTTGGTTGCAAATGCTACATATTGAAGAAAGGCACTAGATTGAGCAAATTTGAAAAGAAGTGTGATGAAGGCTTCTTGCTTGGTTACTCTACTACTAGCAAAGCTTATAGAGTTTGGAATTTGGCTAGTGGTACTCTTGAGGAGGTGCATGATGTTGAGTTTGATGAAACCAATGGCTCTCAAGAGGAAGAAGAAAATCTGGATGATGTGAGAGGCACTCAATTAGCCGATGCAATGAAGAATATGGACATTGGTGATTTAAGGCCTAGAGAAGTGATTGATGTTGAAGATGACAAAGATCAAGTGCTTCCTACCTCTAATGTGCAAGCTAGTGGTTCTCATGATCAAAATCAAGCTAGTACAAGTTGTACTCAAGTGCAAGATCAACAAGCTAGTACATCATCTCATGATCAACCAAGTGCAAGCAATCAAGTGCAAATACTCAACCAACAAACATTTGCAGAGATCATCCATTGGATCATATCATTGGTGACATTCAAAGAGGAGTGCAAACTAGATCAAGATTAGCATCATTTTGTGAGCATTTCTCCTTTGTGTCTTACATTGAGCCAAAGAAGATTGAAGAAGCATTGAGAGATGTTGATTGGGTTAATTCTATGCATGAAGAGCTTAACAATTTCAAGAGAAATCAAGTATGGGAATTGGTTGAGAGGCCTAGTGATCACAATGTCATTGGTACTAGATGGGTCTTTCGCAACAAGCAAGATCAAGATGGGATAGTTGTAAGGAACAAAGCAAGATTGGTAGCACAAGGCTATACTCAAGTTGAAGGTCTTGACTTTGGTGAAACATATGCCCCGGTTGCAAGATTGGAAGCAATTAGGATCTTGTTGGCCTATGCTTGTGCCCATAATATCAAGCTATACCAAATGGATGTGAAAAGTGCATTTCTCAATGGCTATATCAATGAAGAAGTATATGTTGATCTACCTCCTGGTTTTGAAGATGACAAGAAACCCAACCATGTTTACAAGCTAAGAAAGGCATTGTATGGTTTGAAGCAAGCACCTAGAGCATGGTATGAGAGATTGAGAGATTTCTTACTCTCTAAAGGTTTCAAGATGGGCAAGGTTGACACCACTCTCTTCACCAAGAAGATCGGCAAAGACTTGTTTGTGTTGCAAATATATGTTGATGATATCATATTTGGATCAACCAATCAAGAATTTTGTGAAGAGTTTGGCAACATGATGGCTAATGAATTTGAGATGTCAATGATTGGAGAGCTTAGTTACTTCCTTGGTCTTCAAATCAAGCAATTGAAGAATGGCACATTTGTGAGTCAAGGCATGTACATAAAAGACATGCTCAAGAAGTTTGGAATGGATGATGCAAAGTCAATTAGCACTCCAATGGGAACAAATGGAAGCCTAGATAGTGACACAAGTGGAAATATGGTGGATCAAAAGTTGTATCGGTCTATGATTGGAAGCCTACTCTATGTAACCGCATCAAGACCGGATGTCATGTTTAGTGTATGCATGTGTGCAAGATTCCAAGCCTCACCAAGAGAAAGTCATTTGAAAGCAACAAAGAGAATATTGTGGTACTTGAAGCATACACAAAATGTTGGTTTGTGGTATCCCAAAGGTGCAAAGTTTGAACTTGTTGGATATTCCGATTCGGACTATGCGGGATGCAAAGTTGAGAGAAGGAGCACATCAGGCACATGTCAACTATTGGGTAGATCACTTGTCTCGTGGTCATCCAAGAAACAAAATAGTGTTGCACTATCAACCGCCGAAGCAGAGTACATTGCGGCCGGTAGTTGTTGTGCACAAATCCTATGGATGAAGGCAACATTGAAGGACTTTGGAATCAATTTCAAAGAAGTGCCATTGCTATGTGACAATGAAAGTGCCGTGAAGCTCACCAACAATCCGGTTCAACACTCAAGAACAAAGCATATAGATGTCCGCCATCATTTCATAAGAGATCACCAACAAAAAGGGGACATTTGCATTGAGAGTATAGGCACCGATGATCAACTTGCCGATATATTCACCAAGCCACTTGATGAGAAGAGGTTTTGCAAGCTAAGGAATGAATTGAACATACTTGACTTCTCAAATATGTGTTGATGCACCCCCACTATATGACATGCCTCTCCTTCGAGCAAAGCAAGGTAAAATTGTTTGACATGTCATTCATCCTATGCTAAGGACTTGTTTAGTGCATTTAGTCATACCTTACATGTCTTAGGCTCATTCATGAAAATCAAATGAATTTGATGCTTATATGGTACCACTATTGCTTTTATGCTTGACTTGATCTAGTGGTAGCATATGACATGTTTGTGGGCTTGCAATCCTAGTGTTTGATCTAGAATATGAGCTATAAGTGTTTAACTCAACATGGTACAAGATAACCCTTTTTTGGAGGTGTGAAGAAGCTTGTCCTTGGATCAAACCGAGTTAAATATCTTAGGCAAGTAATCTAGATTGGACCAATTTGGTAAAATGATCTCACTTCACATGGTTTCACACTAACCTTTCTAAAATTTTGAGCTCACCTTTTGTGGTCTTTGATGACAAAGGGGGAGAAAATTTCCCAAAGATTTAAGATAGGGGATCAACTAAAATTTTTGAAGCACACAAGTAGGGGGAGCAAGCTCATAAACTTGTGTGTTGCATTTTGAATGTGCATCACATATGGTTGCTTGCATTTGCATTAGCTTTAGAAGCTTTCTCTCCGATACCTTGCTTGTGTGGTGTTTGCTAGTTGTAAATTTGATTGATGAAATGAAAAACTAGCATGCATAGATAGTGTAACTAGACTTTTAGTTGTTTCACAAGTGGTACTAGAACCTTGTTTATAATGTTGATCTCACGAGGTGTTCTAGTTTTGTGAATGTCTAGTTACTAATGGTGCTAAGGATGGTATATATTGGCAACTCCGATTGGTATCACGCTTCAAAGGTCCATTCTTTACACCTTAGCATCATTTGGTAGAAATTGACTCCTATTTTTCCTATTCAAGCATATGTGCAAACTTTCAAATCCAAACTCTTAGCACATATGTAGGGGGAGCAATTGCTACCAATTTGGGTTTATGAAACTTGTCCATAACCTTTGCACATGGTAAAATGCGGCAAGCAACATGAATCCAAGAAAATTTTATTGAAAATCTTTGTAAAAAGGGTTGTCATCAACTACCAAAAAGGGGGAGATTGAAAGCCCTAGTTTGGTTTTGGATAATTGATGAAACCCTTATGCTAACCTCTATACTAAGTGTGTGTAGACTTAATGAGGTTGGTACATGCCAAGTGATGGAGCAAGTGATGATCATGGTGATGATGGTGATGACCACAAGATGATCAAGTGCTCAACTTGGAAAAGAAGAAAGAGAAAAACAAAACCCTATGGAGATCAAGGCAAAGGTATTGCTTAGGGTTTTTGTTTTGGTGATCAAGACACCATAGTGGGTGTGATCACATTTAGGATAGATAGCCGTACTATAAAGAGGGGAATTCTTTGGCTAAGCGGTTATCGAGTGCCACTAGGTGTCATTGTTCATGTGCATGCATTTAGAACCTAGTGAGCTAACTTAACTCCTTCGAAGAAAATGATTGTGAAAATGCTAACACACGTGCACAAGTTGGTTTACACTTTGTGGTGTTGGCACACTTTGAGAAGGAGGTGGAGTTTAAAAGGTAGAGAGAGGATGGGTTCGTTGCTTTTCGAGAAAATGAAGTGCATATTTTCTATTGCGCCGGTGGGAAATTTGGAGAAGTCGCGGGAGTGTTTCTCGCTGAGGAACACTCACCGGACGCTGGCTCAGAGGCACCGGACGCTGTGTCTGAGCGTCCGGTGTGCAGGCTGCCTGACTCGGTTAGGGTTAGGCACCGGACGCTGGCTTGAGCGTCCGGTGGTTAGCGTCCGGTGTGCGGGCGTTTTGCGACCCTCTCTGCGCATGGGTCCGGTGAGCACCGGACGCTGAGGGTGCGTCCGGTGGCTTGCGTCCGGTGACCCTGCGAGTTTGCGGAGCTCTCTGCGCATGAGTCCGGTGTGCACCGGACGCGTCCGGTGCCAACCTGCTCAGCGTCCGGTGCTCTGCAGGTTACCGTTAGACTCTGACACGCGGCTGACGTTGGAGCACCGGACGCTGGTGTTGAGCGTCCGGTGCCCCTTTAAGAGCATCCGGTGACCCCGTATTTCGCCCAGTGAAAGAGCCAACGGCTCTATTTGCTTGAGGGGGTATAAATACGTGTTTGGCCGGCTTGGGGCTCACCCTCTTGGCATTCTAACATACATAACATCCTTGTGAGCCTAAGCAAACACCTCCCACTCATCTCCTTCATAGATTAAACATCTTTGTGAGATTGGGAGTGATTCCAAGTGCATTTGCTTGAGTGATTGCATCTAGTGGCACTTGGGGATCGTTCTAGCTGCGGTTTTCTTGTTACTCTTGGTGGTTGCCGCCACCTAGACGGCTTGGAGCAGCGGAGGAGGATTGGCACGAGTTGGTGATTGTTCGTGGCCATCTCCCGGTGATTGTGAGGGGTCTTGTACCTTCCCCGGCGGAGAGCCGAAAGGTAACTCTAGTGGATTGCTCGTGTCATTGAGTTACCTCACTTGTGGGTAGGTTCTTGTGGTGTCCTAGTGAGGACGAGGTTCGTGCTACACCTCTTAGCCACCGAACCACCAAGTGTTGGTCGACACAACGGGGACGTAGCGTGCCGGCAAGCACGTGAACCTCGGGAGAAAAATCTTGTGTCTCCATTGTGTTTGTTGATTGGATTTCTCCCGGTGATTGGACTTCATAATATTGTGATTGGTTCATCCCCTCTACGTGGTGGTATAAAAGTTCAAACTCTCTCTCTTTGCTTTCTTGCAAACTAGAGTAGCTTACTTCTTGTATAGAAACTTTAGGTAGCTCTCTAGTGTAAGTAGTGACATAGCTTTTATGTGCATAGTGATCATAGCAACTAGAATTGTTGGGTAGGTGGCTTGCAAACACCCCTTAGAGCTAGAGCAAAAAGCTTCGCTTTGTTATTTACTAACTCCTTGCTCTAGTGAGTTTGTAGATTTTTTAAATAGGCTATTCACCCCCCTCTAGCCATATTAGGACCTTTCAGTCTGGACCCTAAAGCTCCATATGGATCAGTGGAGTACCTGCCCATATGGAAAGGCGGGTTCGTCCACTGGTGATCTTGGCCCTCCGGCCATGTCTCCTGTGTTGGCTCTTATAGTTGAGCATGTCGAACCCATGGGTCCCGAAGGACTCGGGGGTTGTAGTCGCAATAATGCACGTGCGCTGCTTCTTCCGGCCCGGGATCAGCTCCATACCAGGTGCGTTCTTGATGGGTGGTCATCCTTTCAGATGCCACTCGTTGTGGAGCTCTCTGGTTTACCGGTGTCACTGCAATCTCAATCAAATAATTTTGAACAACATAGAGGCCAAGGTTCGGATTAGGTAACCGAATCTTGCCTTTATTATCATATAACATATACATTATATTCCCCTCTTTTTTCAACATCCGAGCTTGCCTAAATGTGTCATAGCCATGATAAATTCATAACTCGTCAATGAATTCTAATGACGACTTTTTTAGCAAATGAAGATTAGAGGCTAGACGAGTGATAAGTGAAGTACAACCGACAGGTCCCTGAAGACTAGGTATACTAAGCCAATGAGAAACCAAAAGTGTAACAGGTGAAGTGGGTACTTTATTTATAGCAGCATGTAGAAGTTGTAAATCTCATATTCTTACTTTTCTAATATCATCACGATGGAAAAGATTGTACCCGAGCCATTTGTGGATCATCCTAGGAGTGGGGTGTTCCATGTCGCTGGTTCAGGCTTGGCTATAAAACTCATCTGTAGATATCTCTCTCCAGAACTGGTGTCTCTCAAAATTGGGTAAGTCGGAGTCAATGTCCAGGATGCATCTTGAAGAGAAACCGAGATGGTCGCTCAGTTCTCTCCAATACTACATAATGTCCTGTTTGAACATCCGAAAAAGCGATTCCCCCCTCATAATATTGTAAAGTGTAAACAAATTCAAGGTTGAGAAGACAGGAACCCAGCTCAGTTATGTTCCAAAAATTTGTCCATCCCACCATCTGGAAAATTAAATCGAATTCAGTATCCATACCTGTTTCTTGTAGCAAGATAGGATCAAGAGTGGGGGTGTGAATGAAATCCTTGTTCTTTAGCTACTGTTAAACTTCCTTCTCCCTGCGGGTCTTCAGTCCAAGGTCTCCTATCTTGAGGAGGACCTTGACTTGCGTATCTGATGAAGATGATGGAGCTTGCGAGGGCGTCAGGTCGATGCTCATCTCTTACTAGTGCGAGGAGTGTCGGGATGAACTCCTCGTACCTATGTTGTTGAAGGCCTTGCCTGCGTTCTTTACCTTTTTGAACATCCTGCAAACAAAAGTTGACACAAACACAACTAGTGGAAAATGTGAGAGAAAAAGTGGTCAGCTATCCAAAATGTCAGTAGTCCAGGGGTTAGTTGTTCAAGACAAGTTTTTATTTTGGCAGCACCTGTTGATATTTGGTAACGCAATAAGGAAACGATCCGCAAGCGCACGGATATCGGTGAGTATTTCACCCGGGAGGTTATCCAGAGTTATCGTATTTATATTTTTACCACTAGGAGAAAGGGTGCATCTGACTAACCAAATCTATTGCTACTATCCCTTTAGGCACAAAGAATGTCTTTCGATGTGAGTGATAAATAGAGAAGACCGCAACCGTAGTCTCCTTCTAACCATGGTAAGGATGATCTACTGTTCTAATGGGAAGGCTAACGGAATCTAGACACCACAAAGGATGTTCAACCCGCACCTATAAACCCTATCCTTCCTGCTAACGAGATGTGATTTGCAAAGGTAACTCGGAATTGTCACGTTCCTCACTACTACCACGGTCCAGCTAGTCAGGGAATATCTATGAGTACCCCAGCCTAAACACCACGTTTACGCTAGTAATGATTACTCTAAACTCTACGCGAAGAGATTAAAGTAAACTCATAAACCATAAGAACAATAAAACAAGAACTTACTAGAATTTAGAAGTCGAAATATTGAAGAATCCTAGGAGCAAGCTTCGGGTTAGGAGAACTTGATCCCGCAGGTACAAGCTTGGAGTAGACACCGACAGGCCGGGCTTCCTCCAATCTACACCTCCACTCTATCTCTCTCAATCTAGTAGAAACTAGAAGATCTATTTCTACTTTACATTGGTTGCTAAGCCTAAAAAGAAATATTAATTAGAGAAGAGGTTTTCCTTCGAGGGCACCCCTCAATCTCTATGATAATTTCTTGTTCTCCTGCAGGGGCCAGGGGCCTTGCTTATATAGTCCTCCTCCTCTGTGCGTTTTTGGTTCAGCAGGCGATGTGGTACTAAACTTTGCACCCTATCTCATTAAAATGCACATAGGCCTTAATGGACCAAAATCTGATTTGGGCCCAATTAATCCGGCATCTCTTTTATGTGGAGTCCTTCTTTTATTAATATCTCTTGATTCCGAACTCCAAATATAGCAAATAATATATGCATTTTGATCAGCTCGACGAGATCTTTGCAATGGTGGACTCCATTCTGTGATTGGTGGAAACACCTGGGCGGGCGCCCAAGGAGGGTGGGCGGGCGCCCTGCCCCCGGGCCAGTTTGCCTTCTCGTTCGTTCCCGTGGCTTCTGGAGTCTTCTAGATGATAGAAAATTGCACGGTGCGTTGATATCTCTCTGTAATCCCGACATGTGGGCCTTTCTTTCGTATTTCCTGATAACCCCCTGCAGAAATAGACAAACACCAAAACTCGTGGAATTCTGTCAGATAAAACCCTAAGTCTAGATGTTGATTTCATTTGGATCCTTTTCTTTGTTTATTTGATAATTAAATTTGATACTTAAGGACCGTCAACAAACTCCCCCAAGCTTACCTCTTGCTCGTCTCTGAGCAAGGATAGACTCAGCAATGGATTAGAAGTTGTTGCAATATCTTTAAAAATTGACGGTACACATGCTTTTTAAATAAGATCTCATCTCTGAGTTAGAGTAAACTGTCAAGACTTAAAACTTACCTTACCTTCACCATGGGACTTGTAACCGTCACTTCTGTCTTGAAAGGTTAAAAGTTAGAACAGTCTAGCCAAGTGCCATGTCTCTTATTCTTGATCAGCTATAGCTCTGGGTTTTTTTTTTGCAGATTTTCAAATAAAACTCAGAGATTCCTTGTATGACTCTCATATCTCTCTTTTGTGGTATTTCTGGATCCTTACCAAGGCATTGATGGTATATGCCTTCTCTCAAGATATGTGGTATTTATGGTATAAGGCATAGTGACATTGCCTTCTCTCTCACCCTACTCTAATAAGGCTTGATATCTGGAGCTCATAGGTGGGAGACAGCTAATACATACTTACAAGACATTTATTGCATAGTCAAACCATGGATCCAGAGAAACAAATCAATAAGCCAAATCAAGATGTGCATGTGTGGCGAATGAATGGTGTATGGTGATGATGGTAATAACAATGGTGAAAGTCTAATTCTACTTTTGCTCTTTTGAGGGGATACATACCTTCTTGCTTTTTGAAACTTTATGAGGAGAATGAGATGCTCTTCTTTTTCTTTCCTCTCAGGTGGGTATCTTGTACCCCTAATTCTACTGTCGGACACTTGTCCATTTTTACCTCTCGTCTCACTTTTTCTTTCTTTCGAGGTTCCGGGCACTTGCCCCTTTTTATTTCCTCGTTTATATATTTTTTTTCTTCTCTTTTCTTTCTCTTTTTTTAGAGCACTCATCTCTTGAGATAATATAGCAAGTGGTAGTAACCAAAATATTTGGAGCATTTATTTCACAGGGAATAAGAGGGATAGGAAAATGTTTTTGACTATTCTCTCCCGGATTAGGAGTAGAATATTTTTGGGTGATTCTGGAGATGGAAATGGATGGATATATGTGGATGGTACTTCCGGAGTAGAAGTAGCATATATGAGTGAACGTGCAAATGAATCTTGATTTAACCACATGACAAGCTCCTAAGGGTCTACACAGCTTGACCACACTCAATGCTCATAAGCAGTAAATAGTAAATGTGTGGCTCAAAGTCTAGCAAGCATGTATATATGGCTGTGGTAGGAATTTAAATTCTCATCATACAGGAACTCATCATGCAATATTTTAAAGATTTTTCAAGATAAAATTTTCCAGAATTCTAGCATCTCTAGGAACAGATAAACAGCAGCTCAACCTTCCCATATCATATCCGTTAACAACTTAGATTTCAGATCAAGTTTTCATCCCACAAGTTTAGATCTAGAGCAAGCTTTAAATTATAACAGTTATGTCTAAACTTGAGAGGGAACTTCAAAATTGCGAATTAGGCAGAGCAACTATTCATCATATCCATGCTAGAGTTTTATTGTTAAGATTCAGATTAGCATAGCCACTTTATTTATTTATTAAACATACTAAGCAAAAGATATATATAAGCACAAAATCTTTATTTGGTTTTTCATAGTTTATGTATTTTAATATTCTAACATAATATAAGTATAAAGATAGGTAGAAATACTTAGCGAGAATAATGGGGGTGCTCTCCCCCAAGCTGAATTTTGACGTAATTTCTCTTGATATAGCTAGCAGGTGGCAGAGGTGTATTTGAAAGTCAGCAGCATTCTGACAGCGATTAGAATGTCTTCCATCTGCTAGTCTTCTTGATTCTTAAATTCTCTTGGCAAGGCGTTCGGTATTTCTATGTCCTCCGAACGGGACTCTCTGTTTTCTCAGTCGTCCTGGGATTCGCTAGGTGGCGTAATCGGTGATTCTGGCGGCGCCTCTCTTCGTGTATAACTATCTTCTCCCTCCATACCTGACTCGGTGCTACGGTCTCCTCAGGACAGTTCTGTTCAAGCTGTATGTCTTCAGTCCTTATCACTTCTCCTTTGTAGTCTACCCATCCGTTCTTGATGATTTGCCTCCTCTTGGTTTGCGGTTGCGTCGTCTTTTTGTCCTGACCTACTTAGAGTCTTCAACTACATAGTTATGGTCAGTAAAATAGTTGCGTACCTTCTCAGAGGGGAAGTACATGTGGACTTCTGGTTCCAATATAGATAATGGCTTTGATAGTGCTGAGGAACGGTCTTCCAAGGATGGTGGGTGGATCATATTCGTCTTCTCCCATGTCAATGACCTGAAAATCATCTGGAGCTGAATATATTGGTTGTAGGGGCATGGTTCCATGCAGGAGCTGATAAGTGACTGCGGCCATTATGTTATCGTCAGATCCGGTGTCGTAGAGTGTCTTCTGAAAAGAGTATCCATTGATTGCGCACTTGATGCTTGGAACACCAGGGTCGTCCTTCTTGATCAAGAAAGGTGACTTGAGTCGACGATGTTGACCTCTTCCGACAAGGATCCAATGTTTTAAGTCTTCTAGACAAGACTTTCCACCATCTTCATCCTTTAGGTGCATCATTTGATTAGGTGTGGACCTTGACGTCTGCACCTCTTGATACTGTGTCACCCATGTTCTTCTTTGCCCAGCAGTTCGAAGTATGGTGTTGGCAATATCCTGCTCAGTGTGTTTGTGCTCATAGATCCAGGTCCTTCACTTGGTGGAGTCTGGAAGTTGTAAAACTCCTCCATGTTTTGCTTGAAGTGTACCTGTTCATAGAGACAAGGCAGAGATCAAGTGCATGGGCTCTGTTGGTGGAAAACACCAACAGAACCAAAAGTGTATTTGTTCTTCTCTAACCTTAAGCATAGTGAGCAAGACAAAGTTGATGGATAATAAGATCATGAGTGTAGTATTTGAAACATTTGTCAGATCAAATGGCTCAACCTAATGGAAAGATAATCTATCTATATTTATGTTTTGTTTATATCTTCCAAATATTGAATGTGCAACATATTAGCTTATATGTTTAGGAGCGTGGGATCACGAAGGTAGTACTAAGAACAAAGATTAAAGGACTAAACATGTTGAATTAATTGAGTTGGTTAATCTGGAGTTATAAATCATACATGTTTGTCTCTTTATTTATGTGAATGCTAGAACCAAGGAGAAACTTATAAAAGCGATAGTCAAGTACCTTAAGGTGTTACCTTACTTGAAGAGTGACGGTACAGTATCACTTTGTGGAGGCTTTCCTTTTTTAGCGGTTATGCATCGTGTTTGTGGCACCCTCCATGAATCATCTCTTATGAGCCGCGTCTTTCTTGTGCAAATTGTTAAACTTCATGTGTCACTTTCTTCATCTCCAATGCGAGTTTATCTCAGGACTTCCCAGGTTGATATTGAAAGTTTTCCTGCAGGGGTTAGTCCAACAAAATATCCCATATCTACTATAGCATACTATCGGCTTAAAAATCAACCTAGACACCATGTCGAGTTTGATTTAGAAGGGCATTTTACCCTAACCACCATGCTTAATTTAAAATCCCTTAGAAGTAAGATCATCATTCCTAAACTAAGCACCTTGCTTAATTAAGAGATAAATGAAACTATTCCAAACCTAGACATATACTAAAGCAAATAAAGGTAGCATGAGAGCATTTATAGATATCTACTTAAGTGGAGATGAAGTAGTGTAATTAGTATTTAACAAATTGAGCATGTCTCAAAGGTAAGGACAACCAACGTAGCAACATGGCAAAAGATGTTTTTATGTAAAGTACTCCCCCAAGCTTGAATTTTACAAAATTCAAGTTTGGATGAATTTAATTCAATGTTGTGTGATGGTTGGTTGGACATACCCTGTGCTTGTCATTCATCCGATCTTCTTGCTCCAATCCTAGAAAGGTTAGTGACAAGAATACCCGAAGGAATATTTCTACAATTATCTTTATATGCTCAATACACAAGGCAATGTTGCAAATAATTAGAAGTTCATGTTATGATCTGATAAGTGCTTGTTTTAGGACACTAAGCTTGTCCTTGGGAAACCATCAAGTTATGTTGGTGAAGTGGTTTCCCCTCCAACACCTACCTATATCAAGATCAACTCAACGGGATCTGCAATATTTGTTATAGACATATGCATCGACAACCGCCCTTTTAAAGTTTTTATAAATGAAGAGGAAGAGGGGGTTGGAGATCTCAAATGTGGTAAGGATGGAGAGACAAATTGATTGGAGAGATGTTTTATATGAGCAAGGACTGGGTAAGGTATTTATGAAATAACTTCCATGCTCACTGTTGTTTCTCTCATTCTCAAACTCCAAGGATGATTCTTCATGAATGCTTAAAATTCCTCTAGGATTATCTCTCAAGTTTGTTTTATCTATCCATTCAATGGTGATAGCACATGGATTTTTAATGCCCTCTAGCCATTGATGTTGCTCTTCTCGATCCTCCTTCTTATGCATGGGATGTCTAGAGAGATTCATAGGATTATCAGGAGGTTCAAGAGCATAGTAGAAATTATTAAGGATGGGTTGAATAGCCGAATTATGGGATTGAAATGTTTGGAAATCGGCTATTAAAACTTCCTTTCCTTGTATGGGAGATGATTCCTTCTCTATCTCTATGATTTTTCTATGAAGACTAGTGCAAGAAGGATGTCTATGAATGAAGACATACCTTCCTTTACTAATAGATAAAGAAAGAAAGACTCTACCAAAGGTTATATGACTAAGACCAATGTGAAAATATCTAGGAAAAACATGGTCTTGTAGGGCTAGGTCTAAACCAGAATTTATAGAAAAATTAAAAGATTCCCTAGGTGTAGCTAAAAGTGCATTATCTTTTTGATTAAAAGATAGGACCTCAGCTATAGAAAAGGGTTGGTTTTGACCTATTGCAATCAACTCCGGACACAGATCATAATTAGGGGCAGGACGTGTTGACTCCCATGGTCTATGGCTGGTTTCCGAAGGTGCAAAGAATTTAATAATAGGTATGGAATTTGAGTTATCCATAAAGATAAAAATAAAAAGATAAAAGAATAAAAGTATAATACAAGATAATAGCAAGACTCAAAGTTATCTCAGCAAACCGTCTTTCTCCCCGGCAACGGCGCTAGAAATGCTTGTTGATATTTGGTAACGCAATAAGGAAACGATCCGCAAGCGCACGGATATCGGTGAGCATTTCACCTGGGAGGTTATCCAGAGTTATCGTATTTATATTTTTACCACTAGGAGAAAGGGTGCATCTGACTAACCAAATCTATTGCTACTATCCCTTTAGGCACAAAGAATGTCTTTCGATGTGAGTGATAAATAGAGAAGACCGCAACCGTAATCTCCTTCTAACCTTGGTAAGGATGATCTACTGTTCTAATGGGGAGGCTAACGGAATCTAGACACCACAAAGGATGTTCAACCCGCACCTATAAACCCTATCCTTCCTGCTAACGAGATGTGATCTGCAAAGGTAACTCGGAATTGTCACGTTCCTCACTACTACTACGGTCCAGCTAGTCAGGGAATATCTATGAGTACCCCAGCCTAAACACCACGTTTACGCCAGTAATGATTACTCTAAACTCTACGCGAAGAGATTAAAGTAAACTCATAAACTATAAGAACAATAAAACAAGAACTTACTAGAATTTAGAAGTCGAAATACTGAAGAATCCTAGGAGCAAGCTTCGGGTTAGGAGAACTTGATCCCGCAGGTACAAGCTTGGAGTAGACACCGACAGGCCGGGCTTCCTCCAATCTACACCTCCACTCTATCTCTCTCAATCTAGTAGAAACTAGAAGATCTATTTCTACTTTACATTGGTTGCTAAGCCTAAAAAGAAATATTAATTAGAGAAGAGGTTTTCCTTCGAGGGCACCCCTCAATCTCTATGATAATTTCTTGTTCTCCTCCAGGGGCCAGGGGCCTTGCTTATATAGTCCTCCTCCTCTGTGCGTTTTTGGTTCAGCAGGCGATGTGGTACTAAACTTTGCACCCTATCTCATTAAAATGCACATAGGCCTTAATGGACCAAAATCTGATTTGGGCCCAATTAATCCCGCAGCTCTTTTATGTGGAGTCCTTTTATTAATATCTATTGATTCCGAACTCCAAATATAGCAAATAATATATGCATTTCGATCAGCTCGACGAGATCTTTGCAATGGTGGACTCCATTCTGTGATTGGTGGAAACACCTGGGCGGGCGCCCAAGGAGGGTGGGCGGGCGCCCTGCCCCCGGGCCCGTTTGCCTTCTCGTTCGTTCCCGTGGCTTCTAGAGTCTTCTAGATGATAGAAAATTGTGCGGTGCGTTGATATCTCTATGTAATCCCGACATGTGGGCCTTTCTTTCATATTTCCTGATAACCCCCTGCAGAAATAGACAAACACCAAAACTCGTGGAATTCTGTCAGATAAAACCCTAAGTCTAGATGTTAATTTCATTGGGATCCTTTTCTTTGTTTATTTGATAATTAAATTTGATACTTAAGGACCGTCAACAGCACCTCCCACTAAACAACTTTTACTTCCGCTCTGGACAGCGGGATCACTACTTACTAGGTGTACCTTACTCTCTCACTCAAAGACTACCAACCTTTCTTCCACTCTTCTCTTCCTCTCTACTCTCCTTCTCACTTCACTACAAGAGCTCCTTCCCTGGAAATTGAAACTTGCGTGGTTTTCTAGAATGCTTGTGTGAAGAAGTTTGAGGCAGGAAGTGGCAATTTATAGGAGGAAAGGGGGACAGGGCGGGTGCCCACCTTTGGTGGCCATCCTGGCTGCCTTTTCTCCACTCCCTCCTTTGCTTAACTCTTACGCAAAATAATAGTTCATGGGTGGTGGTTGGTCGGTGGAAAAGTGCTGGTGAGTGGTGATATGTTGGTGGATCAAATAATGTGATGGGATGTGTGTGAGGTGTGGTGTATGACATGTGAGACCCAAGGAGTGTGGGTCATGCTTCTAGAAGGTTGCTATAATTAGATATAATGCAAGAAAATCTATTGAAACTTATTGAAAATGAGGATGGAAAAATATTTTTGTGCCTCCATAATGATTAATAAATATGGGTTGTCACACACCATAAATATTATTTATATGGGGCTTTTGATTATTATAATAATGCTATGAATAAATATGGACAATGCAGGAATTGAATATGAGAGAATTAATGATGCGGATAAATACCGATTTACCTCCCGGCGAGGGTTTGGGATTTTTGGGTCCCCCAAGCTGGACCTCCAAATCTTTTTAATCTTCTGAATTACCTTCCTCCAGAGATGGTGTCTCTAGTGGTTCTTCTTCATGAACTTCCTTCATTGTAGAGTCTCTCTCTGGTCTCGGCTTAAATGTGAAGTGTTCTTCTTTTCCGTTGATGTTGAACTTGATTTCTCCCTTTCCGACATCGATGTGAGCATTCGCAGTGCTCAGAAATGGCCTTCCAAGGATGATGGACACTTTTGAGTCAGGACTCATGTCTAGTACCACGAAGTCTACTGGCACAAGGAAATCTCTTATCTTGATTGGGATGTTTTCAACGATGCCCATCGGGTGTCGAACTGATTGATCTGCTAGTTGAAGGCACATTGATGTAGGTTCTAGGGTCGTATGCTCAAGCTTCTTGTAGACTGATGCTAGCATCACACTGACACTTGCTCCGAGATCACAAAGTGCATTGCTGAAGTGTTGGTTTCCGATCAAGCAATCAATGGTGGGACATCTGGGATCCTTCTTCTTCCTTGGTGGTTTATTGAGGATGGCCGCACTGCATTCTTCTGTCAGCTTGATAACCTCAGTGGTGGGCAGTGGTCTCTTTTTGTTAGGAATATCTCTAATGTACTTTGCATATGTAGGTACCTGTATGGCATCAAGCAGAGGTATGTTGACATATAATTTCTGAATGACCTCTACAAACTTACCAAACTGCTCATCTGACTCCAATCCTCTGTTTCTTCTTGGAAATGGCAAATTGTTGGTGTCGTAAAAATCATTCCTCATTTCTCCAGTACTTGGTGGTTGTAGCAGATCTTCTGCTTCAACTGGCTTTTTCTTCTATCACTGATGGTTGCACTGGGCTTTTTCTTCTATCACTGCTAGTTGAAATGAATTTTTCTTCCTTACTTTTGGGTATGGGGGATCCCTGGTGGCTTTAACTCCCCTAGTAGTTATGTTATTTACATGCTCAATGTTAGTGGCAACAGGCAATGCAGCAGCTAGCTTTATTAATTTAAGCTCTACCCTTTTATTGAGAGTGTTTTGCTCATCAAAGGCAGTTAATAGAAAATCCATTTTATTGTGTATATCTTTTAGAGATGATTCATTTGTATCTAACCTTTGTTTAACTTCATCATTAGTTTTGGTTTGTTGAGCAATTATCTCTTTTAATGAAAGTTGCTTGAAAGTGTAACCTGAATTCATACCTTTGCTATTGGGTTGACTTGAAGTAGGTTGATATTTGTATGCTATCTTAAGTGCCCTTTGATCTTCTTTGAACTTGGCCCTCTGGTCAATCCAATGGAGCAAATTTTCCATCTTGGTTGATAATGCATTTACTTCTTCTGGTATTTCTTCAGTTTGATGACATTGTTGAGCTTCATCTTGGAACCAGCTTTGGTTTTCTGCTATATTATTCAAAAGTATCTCTGCTTTTCCAATTGTAAGCTCCAAGAATGATCCTTTAGCAGATGCATCTAGGCACTCACGAGCCTTCTGGGTTAATCCATGGTAGAAGGTCTGCATAAGTAACCATGTGGTCATTCCATGGTGAGGACAATCTGATATGTATCCTTGAAAATGCTCCCATGCTTCTGGAATGGTTTCTGTCTTCTGCTGTTGGAAACTGATAATATTTCCTCTTTAGGCAGTTGTCTTACCCATAGGGAAAAACTTTGATAGAAAGGCATCTGACAAGTTCGTCCAGTTGTTGATGTTATCTTGATGAGTGTAGAACCACTTCCTTGCTTTCCCTTCTAGTGAGAATGGAAAGAGGCGAAGCAGTATGGCGTCTTTGTCAACTCCGTTGATGCGGACTGTGCTTCCAATCTCTAAGAAATTCTGTAAGTGTGCACTAGCATCTTCATGTGTCTTTCCACTGAATTGTGTAGCTTGCACCAAATTGATGAGGCTTGACTTGAGCTCAAACTCGGGTGCTGCTTCTTCTACTGCAAATCTTGGACCAGTTGGAATGTTCTCAAGACTTGGAGCAGAGAATTCTTGCAAGGTCTTTTGTGCCATAGCTTCAGCAATTGGTAGGTAGCTTCTTCTTCCTTTCTAGATTGCTTTGGTTCTGATGATGAAGAGTTGAATGTACCAAAGTCAATCCTGATATACACTGTATAAAAATATAAACATAGAAAAACAACAGAGTGAACCTGCCAAAGCAGAGGTGCCTTGTTATGATTTCTCACTTAGTAGTTGTTTTATGCAATTATTGCTCCATAGTCTAGTCTAATATTTTATGTGAATAACCTTGACTGATTTCCTGACTTTCCTTACCGCTCCCCTTCCCCGGCAATGGCACCACAAATGCTTGTTGACACTTACTAACACCACTTAGATACTAGGTTGTCATCCCAGGCAACGGCGCCAGAAATGCTTGTGACACTAGCTAACACCACTTGAACACTAGGTTGTCATCCCTAGCATGGTGCCAGAGTGTACAAAGGTATTTATGAATGTAAAGGCACTCTAGAAAATAATCTATTCTATCCGCAAGTGCATAGATAAAATACCTCATTGTAGCATTTCACCAGGAAAGTATTCCGGGTATCGTTACTTATAATTTTGCTTACGAGAACAGTGGAGATGAAGATAAGGATAAAATCTATCAAGGCATAGACTAGAGATAAACTTGCAAGAACATGATTACTAATGAGGAACTCATCACACAATCACTTACATTAGCAGGGGGTAAGCCATAATAATAATGATAATGAAATATAAGCTCATGGGTAAATAACACAGCGATTAGAAAATAGACTACTCCTCATATATGTAAGGTGACGTCGGATTAGCTAGAGAATGGATTCTAAGTTATCTACTATCTACTAAGTCACAATCTACTCTAGTTATCTACAAGATCATATATAGCATAAAAGACTCTTCATTCATGTATAAGGAACATTGCTAAAGTAAACAGAACATCGCAAGACTTACTCCGCAATACAAATTTTGCCTGTCCTATCAACGGAGGGTGGACTATATAAGAATCAACGAAGCTGTCACTATCACGAACTACCACATGACCCGGCCAATAGGATACATTTGCAGGTAAATAACATCTAAGCACCACGACCACATGTGATTTACCACTTAACTCCCGCGCGTCAAGAGCTAAGCGCTTTGCAAACTTATACATAAACTCATTATTAATCATAACTATATCAAATATAGAACTAGAGCAAACTAAGAGCATAATAAATAGAGACATAATGCAATTAGAATAAAGTAGTAGAGAAATATATGAAATAATACCAATCTTTATTGATGAAGATCCGAATCCAGAGCACTAGGCTCTACTTCTCTAAGTCTATCTAATCAACCTATAGAACTTGAAGGATTAGGGAGTAGCTAATTCTAATTCTCTGTGGGAGAGAAGTTCTAAACCTTATCTTTGATGGCTTCCTCTAATAATGATTTCTCCTCTCTCCCCCTGGGGTGGAGAGGCCTTGCTTATATAGTCCTCTCAAGTGAATTTGGGCCGTCGAATCAAACCGACATTGATCGCACGGTTTTTCTTGATCCTTTAGGTTGGTGGAGCATAATCCGCGAAGTTGAACGTGATTGGCCCCGAGGCCAGGGCGGGCGCCCAAGGGGGGAGGGCGGGCGCCCTGCCCCTGAGCCCATCCGGTCTCCCATTCGTTCCCGTGGCTTCTGGACTCTTCTAGATTAAGGAAAATTGCGCGGCACGTAATTATCTCGTTGTAAACATGACATGTGGGCCTTCTCTCCATATTTTCTGATAACCCCCTGCTGAAATAGACAAACACCAAAGCTCGTGGAATTTTGTCAGATAAAACCCTAATTCTAGATGTTTGGTGCATATTGATCCTTTTCCATGTTTAGTTGATGGTTAAATTTAGTACTTAAGGACCGTCAACAATAACTTGAATACTTTGGTCCCGACAACAGCGATGCGCCCGGATGTCATAGTCAAGAGGTACTCACATGGAAATCAAGAATTGTTGAGTGTAACTCGACAAATCTTCGAGAACTTGTCAATAGAAAAAGTATGCAAATTGATGAAGTCATCGAAAAGTAGATGTAAAAGTAGAAGTAAACTTGTGTTTGATATTGATTGATATATCTCATTACATTGCTGCTAGGTCTATATTTATATCCTGGTTTAAAGAGTTTCAACCAAATATGACTAGGAGACAATTAAAGTAAACAAGACTCTTACATTTAAGGCATATCCTAATATAGAAAGAAGAAAACAACATCTATCTATTTCTAAGTCCACCTCGATCACGATGATATCCCCATCGGCTCCTGCTCCATCGGCATGCCACTTCACCTACAGCAGACTCCACATCTCCCCTCATCGGCATCGGCAATCACAAGCTCTACGGGCAACAAGCTTTGAATCGGCAAACACCATCCTTGACCCTATCCTAAATTTGAACCAAATGAACCCCTCTTAATGATTATCACCTCCCATCGGCACTAACCTTTATCGGTTGACTCCATCGGCATTCTTCTACTGGCACAATACAATAACCTCCCTGTTGCCGATCGGTTCTTCTTAATCATCTTGACCCATATCCAAAAATGGTGTGAACACATGCCCCCCAATTTTAGAGTATAAAATCATTAATATTCCAAAATTTACTCCAGATAATGATTGCCTTTACATGACTATCTTCTTCTCAACAAAATTTGTTACCGAATCTAGGGAAATCCAACCCCGGTCTTCATATCTCAGTAAATATCACACATCTTCCAACCACCTTTGTCCCGATTAATATCAAAGCTTAAAGGAAATAGCCCATCAGCAATGGCTTAATACCAAGACACATTGTCGATCTTTATTAAAATACTCCACATAGTAGAATATCCCTAGGATCATAATTACTTGCCATCAAATCATCTACACAATCCCTTGATTGTCGTGCGAATAGTCACCATATCCATCTGAACAACCTTGAATTTTACACATACGGTAGAGAGATAAGTCTAAAATGCCCCTGCTTAGTTCAACTTATAAATACATCTCCCTCAGGCACTCATCTTCTACCTTGCCATTCTCATCTTTCAAAACCTATCCCCTTCGGAAACGACCTCGACGAGCAAACACACAACCTCAACCGGCGAAAATCCTCTGCGGCAGGATCTTCAAGCCCTTGGCCTCATCCTCATCTTGCTCGGAAGAAATGGCAATCAACTTCAATGTTCCTGAGGTCAACCCCATCTTCACCTCCTTTTTACAGCAGTTCCCGTTATTCTCGCAAGTTTATGTACTCAGTATTTTTCTTTTCTTTTCTTCCATTTCTTTGATCCCCCAAACTTAGCAACTGAGTGATAAAATAGTTATTCCAACTGATCAACCCCACATCCAGTGCTTGGGCCTGATGGGCAACTTGGATCCAACCAATATGATAAATGCAGAAAAAAACAGAATTCCATTTAGAGCTGAGAACTTTTCCTTAGATCTGTGGAAAGATACTTTCTGATCCTGGCCAAAAACCACCAAGGGATGGAAGAATTGGTTTTCGAGGGTTAGTGGGGCTAATGAAGTATACTAGGCAGAACACAAGCTAGACCAGTGCATCAGGCTCTCCATTGCCGATATGATGAAAAATGAGTCAATGATGATAGCAGCCACTTATTTCTGGTCAGATACTTTCAACGCTTTCATGTTTGGCTACGGTCCAGCTGTTCCTACCCTTGCCGATGTGCATATGCTTATAGGTTTGGACATCTCAACTGCCGATGATGGTAGACTCTTCAACAGAAAGTTTGATTACAAAGTAGACACCCGTAATATCGGTGGCTCGCAGTAGCCGAGTCACTAACCAATGGTTCCAGATTCCATCTTGGCACCTACTATCTTCTCCACCAAGTGACCGAGAAACTCATGCTTGGCAAGCCCATCAGCAATCTGGGAGGCCCCTGGTGGTTCATCAACATGTGGCTAAATGCCCACATGCACAAGCGTGTGCAGTGGAACTTCTTCACTCAGCATATTCCACGAGACATCGCCGAAGATGACGAGTTGGCAGAGGATGAATCGGCAACTCGTTCGCCCCTCAACTTCGGTGAAGCAATCATAGTTCTTCCTGGGACTCAAGCAAATGAGAACCAGATTGGCAGATTCATCCAGACCCTCTACAATGGCCTTTCCTTGGAACATCGGGCCTGGATGCCCTATGTCGATGAGGACTCCAGATTTCCTCTCCTCTTCCATCCTACCGATGAAGTGCTGAATAAAGATAACGACTTGATGATGGCCATCATTACCCTAGGATGATCCTAGTAAACACATTTGGTAGTGGAAAGAATACAAGTGCCATTTATGAATTTTATAACCCATCGGCATTAGCCCGCTAACTAGCCTTTGGTCAATTGCCAATTAAGTTTTGCTATGCCGATGTGATCAAGCCAAGGGAAACAGTCACTAGTGGTCTCGACTAGATTAGGGTAGCTCAGCTCTCTCCCGATGTCGATACTATAGATATCGATCTATCCAACTGGGTACCAGCCTCCTTAATTACCAAGTCGTACAAGTCATGGTGGCAAGAATGGAAAGGACAATTGTTTGTGACATCGGCCCATATATATCGGAACATGATCGACCGTGAGCACGAGATTCCCGACGATATATTGAGTCTCTTCCCAGCACTTAGTTTTTTCTTTCCTTCTAACCTCATCGGCAACTAACTCTTCCATTTTTGACTGGTTGATGACCCAGCACCATTAATGAATAGAAGTGGGAGGTCGTTCGATCTTCGACCAGTGTCTCCGGTCTCTTCGATCAGCCATGATGCTCCCACTCTGGTAGCTCCGATGCACCGAGGAATCCACTTCAAGTAGATGACTACCAAGTGCTCAGAGACCACTCCATCGATCGTAGCCGCCACCTTAGCACAAGCTTTCAAGGTAAAAACTCTTAATTATTTTCATCAGGCTAATTTCAGCCCATACTTACACTATCCTTTCAGGATGTGTCGACCACAACTGGAACATCATCGGTAACTTTGTCCCTGTCGACGAAAGCAGCGTGGCCTATTGCCCCATAGCAGCGATCAGATGTGCCCGAACGCTGGATCGGACGCCCTGGCACTCGGGAGTATCAGGGAGTCGATCTAAATTGGCCATGGCGACAGCCACATTGGCGCTTGGCATTTTGTAGACTTGCTGATCCCCGACCATGTCGAAAGCGTCGCTGAGATTATGCGGCGGGAATTGGCGTTCCTGGTCTGCGCGTCGTCGGGCACGGTCGGCGTTGCGCTGCTCGCGGAGCTGCCTCTGCTCGTCTGTTTCTCCATCAACAGCCGGCTCGTCGGCGCTGACGTTGAAAACGATATCTCCTTGCTGAGGTGGGAAGACCGGGAAACGAGGGAAACCTGGAGGATAGGGAGGCAAATCCAGATCATAGTCCTCGTCCTCGGAGTTTATGACTTCAGTGGGAACGGAACCAGTGCTCGAATTTGTGCTGGAAGCCTGGCCGTCCCGTAGTTCTTGGACCGTGACCATGTTGACGTGGTGAAGAGCTGGTCGATCGTTCCACTTTGGCAGCCAACCCACCTCGTTGAAAAGGGATTGGACGTGCCGTGAGTAGAGAGAGGCCAAGTTATTCAGACCGCAAGGATACCCTTCCTCCGGATCAGCCTTGGTCTTGACGGACCGTCCCGAGGGGGTGGAGGTTATCGTCAGAGTCGCCCCCAGCTGTTCGTGTGTGACGACACGAGTTGGCCGGTAGGAGTTGAAAAAATCCGCCGGTGCGGCTTGATCAGGTCGACGTAAGATCCCATCTACTAGTTGGGAAGCTTCGAGAAGCTTGGAATCAGCGCGATCAAGTGCTCGGAGAAGATCCGAGCCGTCGATCTTCTTTCCCTTGTAGCGTGGGAGTGGTGGTCGGGTGCTCGGTACCAGCATCCGTGTGGTCGGATCCGATGCCGCCGTCATCCCAGATTGGATCTGGGTTCCTTCCGAAACCATGGTCGTGAGACCGCCGCCGTGCGTCGTCCACGTGATCTGGCCGACGGTGAACATGAGGCCTTCGGGCACGGCCGCGGAAGCTGGAACGATGACCATCTTGTTCATCAGAGAAGTTGTACGCACACCCCCTACCTAGCGCGCCACTGTTGACGAAAGCTGGTCGGCAGTCTACCTTGGGGTATACCCACGGTAGTAGTTTATCGGTAGACGGTGCGCAAACTATGAACTCGATGGTGACGCAAGACAGAGACAAGCTTTTTATCCAGGTTCGGCCGCCGAGTTGGCGTAATACCTACGTCCTGCGTCTGGTTGTATTGATTTGTGTTGAGAGAATAATCATGTCCTAGGGGGGTCCCTTGCCTCTCCTTATATAGTCCGGAGGGTAGGGTTACAGATCTAGAAACTAATCCTAGTCGGTTACAATTGCCATAGATAGTTCGATATCAATTTCTATTCTAACCGACTAGAATCTTGCTTGATCTCCATGTCTCGTTTCCTTGCACAAAACTCCGAGCTGTCGGATCAAGCCTCGAACTTGTCTCGTAATGGGCCAAGCCTCCTGGCCCAAGCCTAGCCGTAAGGGTATAGGGGTTTATACCCCCACAGTCCCGCAATGGATACTTTTACTCTTGATGAATTTTTGGAAGTATTTTTTATGCCTTTATACTCAACATATAAGACTTTTATGCTTTATATGTCTTGCAGCAACAAATCGGTGCATCGGCAAGAGCCCAAGATGTTCAATCATTGGGTGCCGATACCCACAGCTAGCAGTCACCAAAGCTCAACCCAAGCGGAAGGCTCCGACAAGCACCAAGTCTCAGCCAAAATGGTAGAAAGCAATACCATCCTCTCCACCTCAACCAACACCTCAAAGTCAAGCCGAACCGGCCAATGCACCTAAGGAGACAATTGACCCGTCTGACCAAGGCACGTCATCGGTCGTCGTTCCCGAACAAACGACTATCACTCCAACTCAAGGTAAAATATTGATCATCCATTAAGTTACTATCGATGAACTTTGTAAAGAAATTATCATCATTGTTAGCGCTTTAACCGATTTTGCAGCTGACGATATCCCATCGGCAGATCCAGCTGATCAAGGCATAATCCAAGTCGTATCTCCTTGCCAAAGGCAAGAGATTGCCCTGAAACTAGTAAGCCATCTGGTTTGACCGATTCTGCATTATCCATACTTAACCTTGACTAACTTATCTATTTTCTATCTTTTAGGAACAAGACTCCCCTAATAGCCTATTCTCTTTCGCCATCGACATCTCTGATGACGAAGCAGAAGAAACAAGCTCATCACTGGCGCTTGAGGTCATACCGATAGAAGTCAAATCAAAGCTTTAAGACCTATTGAGTTTGCTGCAACAAAATACAAGTCAGCTAGTGGACGACTCAGACCCAGGAAAGTCATTTTCAAAGCAATCTGCGGTCAAGTCCCTGCTGATGTTGAGGAAGCGCTCTTCCAAGCTGCTCATGTGGAGAGTCGCCAGCTTCAATATCAAAAGGCCACTCAATGTCTTGCCGACAGAGCTGCCCAAGCTCAACTCAAGGAAGAGATGATACAAGTGAAATCATCACCAATGAGAAGCACAAAAGCATCGGCAATTTGCATGTTTCAGGCACTGAGTTGAAGCAAAAGATTTCAGATCTGTCGGCAAAGAGAGAAGCTCTACTAGCTGAACTCAAGCCGGTTGAAGAAGCATTAACTCAGGCTAAGCAAGAAGAAAGCTAGCTACCCGACATGATTAAAAGTCTCCAGCAAGAAAGGGACTCTCAAGCCCGTAAAGCCCTACTAATGAAGAAGAAGCTCAAGCCAGTGGAGGGCTCAGCCAATGAAGACACTAAAGAGATAGAGGGAGCCAATCAGATTCGCCTGCATGAGATATCGGCTATCTAGATTTTGCTAAACTTCTAAATTTCTCCATCAGCACTATGTCGCACCAGCTCTTCTATAAACAGTAGTATTTTGTCTAGTCGATAGGATTGTTATCGGTACTTAAACTTCTTATGCATCGACCCAGGTACTGGGTAGTACTTCTTTAAATACTTCCCATTTAAGGCTCTAGGAAATTCAACCCCTTTGAGGGTTTCTAGGATGTATGTATTGCCAGGAGTAGATCAACTTATCCGATAGGGACCTTTCCAATTAGGAGACCATTTACTAAATTTCAAACTTTTAGTCCCAATCGGTAGAATTAATTTCCAAACTAAGTCTCCATCGGCAAACTCCTTAGCTTTTACTCTTTTATCATAGCATCTAGCTACTCTCCTCTTATTTTCTTCAATGCTAATTAGAGCTTTCAACCAATGACCTGCCAAATCTTCCAATTCATCTTTCATCAGAGTAGTATAATCATCGATAGTTAACTGATCTTGAGAGGATATCCGCCTAGAGCCAGTTTTAATTTCCCAAGGTAACACTGCATCGTGCCCATATACCAGCTGATAAGGTGACACTTTAATTGCACCATGGCATGCCATCCGATAGGACCACAGGGCTTCATTTAACACCGTATGCCATCGTTTAGGGTTTTCTTCAATCTTACGCTTGATATGTTTAATGATCCCTTTGTTAGAAGCTTCAGCCTGCCCATTGGCTTGAGCATAATAAGGAGAAGAATTTAAAACCTTAATTCTCATACCGATTGTGAATTCATCAAACTCCCCCGATGTAAACATAGTACCCTGATCGCTAGTAATCGTCTGAGGAGTACCGAATCAGTAGACAATATGCTCCATTACATAATTAATCATGTTGGCCGATGTCACCTTTTTCAAAGGAATAGCTTCAACCCACTTAGTAAAATAATCAGTGGCAACAGGAATAAACTTATGCCCTTTGCTTGATGGCGGATAAACCTGACCGATAAGATCAATAGCCCATCTCCAGAACGGCCAAGGTTTGATAATAGGATTCATGGCCAATGCAGGCGCTCTCTAAATATTACCAAACTTTTGACATCCTTGACACCCTTTGAAGTATTTAAAACAATGTTCAAGAATAGTTGGCCAATAATATCCATTTCTTCTAATCATCCACTTCATTTTAAAAGTCGACTGATGTGCTCCACATACTCCCTCATGAATTTCACCCATCAAACTTTTTGATTCATCATCACCAAGACACCTGAGTAAAACTCCATCCAAAGTATAATAATATAGCTCATCATCGAGGAGTACATACTTAGTGGCTTGAAATCTAATGCATCTTTCAACTTTCTTAGATGGGTCTTTCAAGTAATCGGTAATTTCTGTTCTCCAATCATCGGCATCGATTGCCGATGTGAGCAACTCTAGGATAGGCCGATATCCCGAGGTGTGTTGAGCTAGCCGATTGGCTTCCTCATTATGTAATCGGGGAATATGCTCCAGACGGAAATCCTTAAATCCTTTCAACAATTGCAAACATCTTTCATAATATAAAACTAAAACCTCACTTCGGCATTCATAAACCCCAATCGACTGATTTATAACAAGCATAGAATCACTAAAGATTTCAAAGGCATCGGCATGAATTTCCCTCAGTAACACCAACCCTTTTACCAAAGCTTGATACTCAGCCTGATTGTTTTTCTATGTAGCAACAATCGATAATAAAAACTCATACTTCTTCCCTCGGGGAGAAATTAGCATTATGCCGATACCTGCTCCTTGATCACATGTAGATCCATCAAAGAAAAGCGTCCAATGAGCAACTTCTAAAGAACCCACTGAACTGCAATGTTGGGTGACCAGATCGGCCATAACCTACCCTTTGACTGCCTTGGCCGATTCGTAACGTAAGTCAAACTCTGATAATTCCATAATCCACTTGCCGATTCTACCACTCAAAATCAGCATTGACAACATGTATTTGACTACATCATCTTTGCATACGATAGTATATTCGGCCGATAGCAAATAATGCCTCAATTTAGTACAACAAAAGTATAGACATAAACACAATTTCTCAATAGTCGAATACCTTGTCTCAGCATCCACCAATCTTCTGCTTATATAATAAATTACACGCTCTTTCCCTTCAAATTCTTGGATAAGGGCTGAACCGATAACAGTGCCATCGGTCGACAAATACAATTTGAAAGGTTTGTTGTGCTGAGGTGGAACTAGTACTAGAGGATTTACTAAATATTGCTTAATCTTATCTAGGGTCAACTGCTGCTCGGCTCCCCATACAACCTCCTGATCAGCCTTCAATTTGAGTAAAGGACTGAAAACCTTGATCTTACCCGATAGATTGGATATGAACCTCCTGATGAAATTAATCTTGCCGATCAAAGATTGGAGCTCAGTTTTATCGGCAGGAGCAACTACCTTTTTGATTGCATCAATGTATCTCCTACTAATTTCAATCCCCCTCTGATGCACCATGAAACCCAAGAACTGGCTGTCGATATACCAAATGCACATTTATTAGGATTCATCTTTAAACCATGCTTCATTGTACACTCAAGTATCTCTGTAGATCGGCTAGATGTTTTATAAAATCTTCAGACTTGACCACAACATCATCAATGTAGATTTCCACCAACGTGCCGATGAACTCATGAAAAATAAAATTCATAGCCCTTTGATAAGTAGCACCGGCATTTTTCAAACCAAAAGTCATAACTATCCATTCAAACAAACCAACATGACCAGGACACCTAAAGGCAGTCTTAGGAATATCCTCTTTAGCCATGAATATTTGATTGTACCCTGCATTGCCATCCATAAAACTAATAACCTGATGTCCCGCTGTAGCACCAACCAGTAGATCAGCAACTGGCATCGGATAGCCATCCATCGGTGTAGCTTTATTAAGATTTCTAAAATCAATGCATACGCGAAGTTTTCCATTTTTCTTGTAAACAGGAACAACATTGGAAACCTACTCCACATATTGACACTGCTGAATAAACTTAGCTTCAATTAGCTTGGTTATTTTAGCCTTAATATCAGGAAGAATATTAGGGTTACATCAGCGAGCCGGCTGCTGATGTGGTCAACAATCGATCGGTCTAATCCAGGCATCTCAGTATAATCCCAAGCAAAACAATCTTTATATTCCTTTAACAAATCGGTCGATTGTTGCTTACACTTGGAATCTAACTTAGCACTAATAAAAGTAGGCCTTGGCCTATCACCAGTACCAATATCTACTTCTACTAAATCATCAGCCGATGTGAACCCCTGTCCTAACTATCCATCATCGGCGAATCTATCCATTAAAACTCTTCATCAAAACCGACTGCTTAGATCGGTGGTATCTCATAATCGGCAACCCTGAGGAAATCTTTCTCCCAAGCTTCTCCTGATATGCACTTGGTTTGCTCATAGGTATCTGACTCTGTCGATGCAATGATATAAGAAGAATCACCAGGGACGACTTCCATTTTATCTCCAACCCACTGCACAAGGCATTAATGCATTATAGAGGGAACACAACAATTTCCATGAATCCAATCCCTCCCTAATAGCAAATTATATGCGCCTCTACAATTGATAACAAAGAATGTTGTCAGTAAAGTTTTGCTGCCGATGATCAATTCAACGCATACAGCCCCTTTAGCTGGTGACACATTGCCTTCAAAATCCTTCAGCATCATATCAGTCTTGCTCAAGTCTTGATCTCCTTTACCAAGCTTCTGATACATCTCATAGGGCATAGTATTAATTGCAGCCCCTCCATCAATAAGAATCTTAGACACTGGCTGCCCATCAACTCTGCCCTTAACGAATAAAGCTTTAAGATGCTATCTTTCATTATCGGATGGCTTCTCAAAAACAGCCATCATTGGGTCAAGTGCTAACTGAGCTATTTGATCAGCGATGTTAACTTCCTCGTCATCACTGGAAGGTGCAAAAAATTCCATCGGCAACAAGAATACCATATTGACAGCTGCCGAAGGACCTTTCCCCTTGCGATCCAACTGCTGCCGATTTTTAGACTTAGAAGAATTTTCTTCTCTATACAAATTTTCCTAGCATTCCTGTTGCATCCTCCATTGCGTCCTTGTCAACCCCTCTGACACCATCGGGGAAGTTTGGTCTTCCAAACTGGCTGATAGTGAACTTCACGCGTTGACTCTACATGGCGTATATTAGGATCTCTATAGAATATTACCTCATCAGGAACTCTTGCATTTGCCATTTCCTCAAGTTATTCTTGATTTCATGGAAAATAGCCGACACATCTGCCCAACCGTTCATGTACGTTAAGCCTACCCCCCAGCCGATCATGAACTGATGTTCTTCTTGTAATCGGTCCACTAGAATGTCTATCATCATGCTGGAACCTCTGATTTGACTGATCGTGCCGATGGTAACCATTACATTTGGGACAATCATCAACAGTCGGCAGTTTGATACCTCGTTCAGAACAGTGAACAAAGAATGGGCCAATGCCAGTGATCTTTATGCCGAGTCCACTCTTCCTGACACCTCTCTTCTTGTTGACGTCAATGCCGATCTTCATGCTGCTGCCAAGTCTCTCGTTGCCGCCTATGGGTGATCATGACACCAGACCTAGGAGGCCATCCAGAACTGCTGCTTTCCTTCAATAGGCCCTTTCCTTTTGCGTCATTGGTAGTTATCTAATGCTGGGGATCTACCGATGCGTTCTTCTCAGCAATTTCTGCTGTTAGGACCTTAGTCTTGCCCTTGGCATCTAACATGTTCGTGGAAAAATGGTGCGGATCAATTTTCATCGGCTTCTGAGTTTTGGAACTATCAAACTTGATTTTCCTAGATTCTATAGCCAATTGCAATTGTTGCCTAAACACTTCGCATTCATTTGTGTTGTGTGAAGTTGCATTATGCCATTTTCAATACTTGATCTTTTTCAACTCTTCGGTTTGGTGACAACTTGATCTGCCCTTCCTGAAGCAAGAAATCAAATATCCTAACGGCTACAGTGATATCAAAAGCAAACTTTTCTGGTTCTTTCTGCCCAAAAGGAGAAGACATCAACTTCTTGTTTTTCACCCACTCTGCTAAGCCGATGAGGGTTTCTCGTCAGAATCAGAATCTTCTGCCTCATCGAAAAATGACACCTTTTTATGCCAATTCTTTCTAGGTTCAAAAGCCCTAGTGTCTTGATCAAAAATTCTCTGCACCAGATGTCTCAAACTTTCAAACTCTTGAGAAGCATATTTATCATTGAGATGTGGCAACAAACCTTGAAAAGCTAAATTGGTTAGCTACCGATCATCCAGAACCAGACTGTAGCACTTGCTCTTCACATCTCGCAGTCTCTACATAAAGCTTTCTACCGATTCATCATTACGTTGTCTTAGTCTTACTAAATCGGTAAGCTTCTTCTCATGAACTCCAGAAAAGAAATATTTATGGAACTGTTTTTCTAGATCAGCCCAAGTAATGACTAAATTTAGAGGCAAGGATATAAACAAGGTAGAGGCTGATCCCGACAAGGATGATGAGAACAAACGAACACTTAACTCATCCATGTTAGCATCCTCCTCACATTTAATAATGAAACAATTGACATGTTCCATTGTCGATGTATCATCTTGTCCAGAGAACTTAGTAAAATCTGGCACTTTGTACCAATTTGGAAGGAGAATCAGGTCATATGCAGAAGGATATGGCGCCCAATAAGAGTAAGTATTAACCTTGGGTTTTATTCTAAACTGATCTTTCATGATCTCTGCTATCTTATCAGCCCAATAAGCATCGCCATCCTGCCGATGTGCTGGCTGATGTTCTGACACCTACCGATATGCTTCCTCGTGCCTCTCTGGTACGTGATCTCTAGCAAACAACATATTAGCCATTGGCTGTGGCCCTCCAATCTGCTGAGCAAGATTCATCGGTTGAGCTACTGGTGGTTGATTCTGAAATCCAACCTGCATGTGACCCTGCTGAACCCCTGGCAACTTGGTGATTTTGCTATGCTGTATGTTGAAAGAGTAACTGTCCCAGCCAACAATTATTAGCATTCATCAGCACAAAACTCACCGATGGCTGGTAATTAGCTGTCATTGCTGGATTGACATACCCTGCCTGAGACATGAACCTCTGTTGTGTCGGCAATGGATTTGCCGATGAGCTTGCATTGGGTACTTGAAATGTTGGCATCTAAAAATTCCCAGCGACTGGTTGTACAGTAGTTGTCATGGAATATTGAGGCACTTGGGTCATCGATAAAACTGGAGGTGCCGATGGCATGGGAGCTTTCCCTGCTGCATCAGGTGTCTGAGATAATCCGGAATTATTTGCCAAAAACTTCGGAGGCATACGATATCCCCACCAATTAGGAGGAACCTGACTATTTTGAAATATAGATCCTAACATAGCCGATGCCGATAGATCTGTGTTGAGCTGAACCCGCCCTCATCTCGTCGTACTCGGAGGAGACGTGACTTCTGTACCCGCAACGGCTGAAGGAGCCGATGGAGCTAGAACCGATGACAATCCTTGCTGATGATAGGCTGGGCCATGGTGCCTATCCCTCTTTGAAAGTTCGGATCACGACATTGTAAACGGTGTTGGACAACACATTGGAATGGTTAATCAAAGCATGATTAATTGCATAATTGACCATCTCTTGAAGTTTACCAGGATTAGGGTCGAAGGTAACCTGCCAAGGCAATAGAAAATCTTGCTTCTGGATGACCTCCCCACTCCTGTTTAGGCTGAAAGATTTCAGACAAAGCTGCTTGTATGAGCCTTTTCCATAGCTTGCTTCTATTCTTCCTTGAGATCGGCCTCTGTCACACTGATGACATTATCCGCGTCGAGTTCAGCACTAAGCATGTTGATCTTTGTTGATTAGTCCCACCAGGCATGCCAAAAGATGTGTTGATGCAAAAATAGATCTGCAAACATAAAGGGCTAATACCTGATTTCGATATCAAGGCATGCTAGTCAATTTGACCTATTAATCGACAAAGGTGATAACTTGAATACTTTGGTCCCAACAACAGCGATGCACCCGGATGTCACGGCCAAGAGGTACTCACGCAGAACTTGAGAATTGTTGAGTGTAACTCGACAAATCTTTGAGAACTCGTAAACAGAAAAAGTATGCAAATTGACGAAGTCGTTGAAAAGTAGATGTAAAAGTAGAAGTAGACTGTGTTTGATATTGAATGATATACCTCATTACATTGCTGCTAGGTCTATATTTATATCTAGGTCTAAAGAGTTACAACCAAATACGACTAGGGCTCAACTAAAGTAAACAAGACTCTTACATTTAAGGCATATCCTAATATAGAAAGAAGAAAACAACATATATCTATTTCTAAGTCCACCTCGATCACGATGACATCCCCATCGGCTCCTGCTCCATCGGTACACCACTTCACCTGCAGCAGTCTTCACATCTCCCCTCATCGGCATCGGCAATCACAAGCTCTATTGGCAACAATCTTCGAATCGACAAACACCATCCTTGACCCTATCCTGAATTTGAACCAAACGAACCCCTCTTACCGATTATCACCTCCCATTGGCACTAACATTTATCGGTGGATTCCATCAGCATTCTTCTACTGGCACAATACAATAACCTCCCTGTTGCCAATCGGTTCTTCTTAATCATCTTGACCCATATCCAAAAACGGTGTCAACACAACCCACTTGGAGACATAATCTACTGCCACCAGGATATACTCATAATTCTTTGACGGTGGGAATGGCCCCATGTAGTCATCCCCTAGACATCAAAGAGCTCTATCTGGAGATTGTTGATGAGTGGTATGACATCCCTTGAATTGATATTACCATGTCTTTGACACGGGCCACATCTTCGAATAAATTCTCTTGTGTCTTCATACATTGTTGGCCAGAAGAATCCACACTGCCATATCTTGGCCTCCATATGGTAATGAATGATATCTTTCAATTATTTGATTCCTTCTTCAGCTGGCACACACCTTCTGAGTAAGCTATTAGAGCATACTCAGAAAGAGGTATGGTTCATCCCATATGTGAGAACGGCTCTCCTGGATTAGCTTCCTTTTGTTGCTTCCTGGTGGTACATAACCTGTAACCGTAAAATTAACAATATCTGCATGCTAGGGGTCAGATCTGTTGATTTCATAGAGCATGTCGTCCTAGAGTGAGTTGTCAATGGGTAGTTCCTGTGGATTCTCAAATTGCATTCTACACAAATGATCAACATAGTAGTTTCTACTCCCTTTTATCTTTTACTTCTAAGACAAAAATTCTTGGAGTAATAAAATCCATCTTTATCAAATGGGGTTTAGCATCTTTCTTAGTGAGTAAGTATTTTAAAGTAGCATGGTCAAAATAAATAATTACTTTAGCTCCCACTAAGTAAGATCTAAACTCATCAATAGCAAAAACAACAGCTAGGAGCTCTTTTTCAATAGTAGCATAATTAAGTGAGGTCCTGTCAGAGTTTTGCTATCATAAGCTATTGCATGATGCTTTTTATCTTTAGTTTGTCCTAATACTACCCCCATAGCATAATCACTAGCATCACACATAATTTCAAAAGGTAAAGACCAATCAGGGGGTTGAATGATTGGTGCTGAGATGAGTGCTTTCTTAAGAATTTCAAAAGCTTGTAAACATGCATCATCAAATTCAAAAGAAACATCCTTAGCCAATAAGCAAGTAAGAGGTCTAGCAACAAATGAAAAATCTTTTACAAACCTACGATAAAAACTAGCATCGCCAAGAAAACTCCTAATTCCTTTTACATTAATAGGCGGAGGTAAATGTTCAATTACTTCTATTTTTGCTTTATCTACCTCAATGTCTCTTTCAGACACTAAGTGTCCTAGAACTATTCCTTCTCTAACAATAAAATGACATTTTTCCCAATTATGGACTAAGCGCTTTTCTTCACACCTTTGTAAAACCTTATCTAAGTTTTCTAGACAATTATCAAAAGTTTTTCCATAAACAGAAAAAATCATCCATGAAAACTTCCATAATCTTTTCAATCATATCAAAAAATATAGACATCATACATCTTTGAAAAGAAGCAGGTGCATTATATTACCCAAAAGACATTCTATGATAGGCATAGGTTCCATAGGGATATGTAAAGGTGGTTTTCCTTTGGTTATCAGAATGGATAGAGATTTGGTGATACCCTGAATATCCATCTAAGAAACAAAAGAAGGAATGGTTAGCTAACCGCTCTAGCATCTCATCAATGAAAGATAATGGAAAGTGATCTTTCTTAGTTGCTTTATCTATACACATCCGCCATCCTGTTACGGTGCGTTGAGGGATTAACTCATTCCTCTCATTTTGGACAACAGTCATACCTCCCTTTTTAGGTACAACTTGAACAGGGCTTACCCACTCACTATGCGGCATAATATAAATGATGCCTGCATGCAATAGTTTTAAAACTTCCTTCTTTACAACCTCTCTCATCGCATTATTGAGTCTATGTTGGGGTTCTCTAGATGGTGGAATATTAGGATCTATAGGAATGCGATGGGTGCACAAAGTAGAACTAATTCCCTTAAGGTCCTGGAGTGAGTAGCCAAAGGCTGAGTGATGTTTTTCTAGGACTGCCATTAGACAAAGAGTCCGCTCTTGAGTGAGTTTATCACTTATAATGACAGGAAACTCTAGATCATCACCTAGAAAAGTGTATCTAAGACCTGTTGGTAAAGGTTTAAGCTCAATGGGAGGTTTAGGTGGTACTACAAACTCATCTAAAGGTTCTTCCTTAGAAGGGTCAGCTTTTTTTCTATGAAGAATCTAGCTTCATCTTCTAATCCTGGTTTGGCTAAAAAGTCTAAGGATGCAGCTATAAATTCCTCCAACGGGTCTTCTTGTGGATAAGGTTCGGTCCTTGCGTTTAAAGAGTGTGAGATGGACAATGGGAATTGAAGTTTCTTGCCTAAGTGAATTTTTAGCTTCTTAGATTGTCCTTCATAGAAAAGTCATCTAAAAGGTTGTCCTATCAACAGGTCAAAGTCCCATGTGTTAAAGATATAAAATCTTAAATGTACTGGGGTTCCTTCTACCTGAATGGGTATGATGTGTAGGATTCCTAAACTAGGGATAATATATCCTGAGAGACTTCTCATGAATTTTATTGTTGGGATTAATGTCATGTCTTGTATTAAATGTTCTGCAAGAGACATAGACATGGTATTTATTCCCACAACTGGATTATAGATAGCATTTATTTGATCTGTATTGATTATGCAATGAACAGGAATAGAAGATGAATCTAAGCGAATTATTTCAGTGGAAAGTTCTGATTCTTCTAACCATTCATTACTTATAACAGATACTAATTCTCGTGAGGTTCTTCTAGAGGGAATATCCTTAAGGTGATCAAAAGACTCTCTAGAGTTTCTCTGTGGCCTCTTCACAGAGTGATAATTTAAAACATTTCTAAATTCAATAAAGAGATTAGGTTCTATCTCTAGCATAAAATCTGGAATTTCTTCTTTTTCTTGCTCTAGACATGTGTTAGCTAAAGTAGATGGTGTGTCTGGCAAAGGGTTTGTATCAGCTAACTAGGGTTTAGGCTCTACTTCTAGGAGGCAATCTAATTCAGTGGACAGGATTTGATCTAGGATTAATCTTGCTTTCTCGGAAGAGACATGAAAGAAAGATCATCCTGATGTAGTGTCGAGCAATTTTCTACTTTCTCTACTCAGAACTTTATAAAAATGTTGTAAAAGAATAGAGTCTCGTAGACTAAGGTCTGGGCTGGATGCTTAAAGTGTAGTAAATCGATTCCAGGCTAAAGCTAAGGATTTTTTAGATTCTTGCTTTATAGAGAGAACCTTGACTCTAAGATCGATGATTTGGGAGATGGATAGAAATCTAAGCAAAAGTTAGAACATAAAGATCCCCAATCTTTTTGTTGCTTACCTATGCTTCTATCATAACATTGTCTAGCTTTTCCTTTTAATGAAAAAGGAAATAGCTTCCAATGGAGAGTTTCATTAGATATGCCTTCAATGCGAAGACAGTCACATATTTGCTCAAAGTCTCTAATGTATAGGTAAGGATTTTCATCTCCTTCTCCAGAAAAGGATAGGCTTTGGACCAACGCAATCAACTGTGGACTCAACCTATAGCTACATGTTTGGATAGGTCTCATGTGGCACTAGGCTGGTCTCCATGGGTGCAGAGAACTGAAGGATAGGAATGGAGTTTAAGGTATCCATAAAAGAAAAGGTAAGATATAAGAAAAGGTGTAACAAAAAAAGATAAAAAGTGTGAAACAAGGTAGGGTAAGACAAGGTTATCTAAGCAGACCGTCTTTCTCCTCGGGAACGGTGCTAGAAATGCTTGTTGATATTAGTTACGCACACGAAAGAATCAAAGAGAAATAATCCACAAGCGCACGGATATCTGTGAGCACTTCACCTGGGAGATAAGTCCAGAGTATCGTATTTATTTTTTTACCACTAGGAGAAAGAGTGCAAAAGACTAACCTTTTATCTTACCTACTACACACGGGTTGCAAAACAATATAGTGAGATATAAGCGATATAGAGAGAACTCATTCTTCTGTCTTCTTCTAACTGATGAGGACATCCCAACCAAGCATGCTCCATCTAATTCCACGCCAACCTCTACACCGACTACGCCGGCACCAGCCCAACCCATTGATGGAGCAATTACACGTAGCCGAGCCAAGAAGCTACAACAAGAGGTGAACGCGCTACTTTGTGAGAGTTCTATTAATGTTAATGAGAATATTATACTACCTAAGTGTTCTACTTTGGTTATGCTTAGGTATACACATGAGGAGGGAGGTGACTTGGATCGCAAGGATTGGAACAACACGGTGCAGAACGGACCAGTTGAAAGAAGGGCAGATCGGACCAGTGCGGTGCAGAACGGACCAGTTGAAAGAAAAGATCATAACTTTCACTTTCGAGATGCTATGAAGGCCCATGAGCACTTGTTGGAAAGCTCTTCGAGTCTACTTTCCAATGACTCAAGTGGCGACCAGTTTGGATATCCCATATTACCTGCAGACCAGAATTAGTACAGACTGCTCAGAAGGTCAACAGTCTATCGTGACAGAATGTTGGTACAACTTGCCAAGTAAAACTGTACCAATCTACAGTGTTTCGTGGTGCATGGAATATATTGATGGAAAGCTCTCGGAGTCTAGTTTCACACCCAAGAAACGGATCATCATTTGGACTTTCCAATAAAAAGTTATGGTCAGTTTATTGGAAACTGCTCTGGAGGCCAACAGTCACGCGAAGTCACTTCGGGAATCCAATTCGAGGGGACCTTTCACATTGCCTTCCCTCAGAAACTCTATTTCGTTTTCATACCTATCTAGCAGGGCTGTTGCTAGTATAAATACCCCCTAAGACTCATTGTAATCCAAGACTTATGATATTGAAATACAGAACCTCTTTGTTCAGCTGCGTGCTAACAAAATTCAGAGAGTGATCTCTACCCCTTTGCTCTTGTGTTTTCCTTCGTGGAGATTACAGAAGCGGCCGCGTCATCGGCACCCAATCCGTGCTCCTGATCCTCGAGTTCAGGTTGCGTAGGTTGGTTCTTTGAGAGTGTGGTTGGGCGAATCCTTGGTTCAGGCTGCCGTATAGAGACGGTGGTTGGCTCCTTGTGCGTGTCGTCAGGTTGCACTAGTTATCCTCGCTGCTTGCAGCAAGTTATCGGCTGATCTTCAGCTAGTTATCCTACGTCGTGAAGATCGGGACAACGACCTCACCATCTGGTATCAAAGCTCAAGTTTCCACGGTAGGATTTTTACCCTTAGCTACATATATATATCTTGTTCGTCCTATCCACCAAAAAGCCATAAAAAAAATTGCATTAGCCCTTTGTTTCAATCTGTTTTTCTTGTGAGTTTGGTTAAGTTTCAGTCCATTAGAGTTTTGTTTAGTTGCTGATCATCATATCCTTTGTGTGTCCTTTGTGCCTCTTTTATATTTACAAATCCCTAAAGAAAATCTGAAACCGGTATCATCCTTCGCGTAAACTTTGAGCCTATCAAGTTAGAACGCTCACGGTTGTGTCTTGTTTAAAAAAAAAGTGTGTGCAAGTGTTATATCTGCTCTTGTTCTTAGTTATAAAAAAAAGGTATAAAAAAAAGGAAAGTGAAAAAAAAGAGAGTTGAGGAAGAAAAGTTGTGAAGAAAGAGTAGAAAATTCACTCTGTTTATGTGCTCAAGTTCTGAATTTTATATCAAGTCACACAATTAGTCATTATCCATCTTTGGTGCAAAATTTTGCTTGGGTTTGATTGCAACACTTGCATCCTAGGCATACTCCTTGTTTGCATCAAATCTGAATTATCTTTGCGCGTGTGTTTGATCTATTTACATCACTCATATCTTGTGGTCAGCACTAGGCATTGAACTTCTAGTTTGGATTGTGGTTTAACTTTACAATATCAAGAATTCAGATTGCATTCCTTGTGAAATATATCCCCACCAAGCTCCACAAATAACCCACCGTCATAGGAAAATACTGATCTTGGATTCTCCCAACCATCATTCTCGGTTACCACCTCGCATTGGCCGTTGTAATCTGCGGGGAACTCACATGAGCTTCGGTTGGTAAGAGAGGTGAGATTGTGAGATTCCACATATAATTCCCTATTCTACATATATTGTTGCTTTGCCTTCACTAATTTTTTACAGCAAGATGTCTAAGCATCCGGAGATTGATGATTGTGTCACCATGGCACAATTCGATGAGATTAAACAAAGCATGGAGACGCTAACAAACAATGTTCAAGCACTCATGAACCGGTTGCAAATTCATCCTCATGATAATGCAAATGGCAGTCACCATGAAGATGAAGATGAAGAAAGCGAAGGAGAAGCTGCTCGTCGTGCAAGGGAACGGCGTAGAGAGCGAGCTGCTGCCAATGCAAGAAGACCTCCTTTTCCACGACGTAATCATGGTGGTAGAGGTGCTGGTCATGGACATGGGAGAGATATTGGATTGGAAGAAAGTGAAACTGAAGAAGAGGATGAACAGCCCCATTATGATGATCGTCGTCACCGAAGAAATCGTAGGCGTAATCAGCACAATGAAGAGAGGTTTGCAAAGTTAAAATTCACCATGCCCCAGTTTGAAGGAGGATCTGATCCTGAAGCATATCTTACATGGGAGTTGAAGGTGGATAAAATTTTTCGTGTGCATAATTATTCTGAGAGAAAGAAGGTTGCCATGGCTGCTCTTGAGTTCGATGGGTATGCTCTAATCTGGTGGGAGCAAATGTTGAATGAAAGAGAAGAAGCTGGTCAAGGTGATGTTCGTTCATGGGCTGAAATGAAGAGAGAATTGAGAGCAAGATTTGTCCCCAAACATTATCGCCGTGATTTATTTGACAAGCTACAGAATCTGAAGCAAGGAAGCCTCAGTGTTGATGAGTATTATAAAGAGATGGAGAAGGCGATGATTAGAGCCAATGTAATTGAAGATGAAGAGCAAACAATTGCAAGATTTATGTCAGGGCTGCAACGGAATATTCAGCGCATTGTTGAATTTCAGCAATATCGTAATCTTGTTGAACTGGTGCATCAAGCTAGCAAAGCTGAGCGGCAATTGCAGCAGGATATGAAGTCCACTAGAGGAGTATCTTTCAGCACAAAGAGTGCAGCAAGTGGAAGTAAATTTGCACCCAAAGGAAGTGGAAGTAAAGGTACATTTTCCAGCTCAAACGGTGGTGCATGATCTAGCAACCTTGGTTCTTCTAGTAGCAAAGAGTTGGCTGCTCAAAATGAGAAATTCAAATCAGCAAACTCAGTGGGTTCTTCCAGCAAGAGTAGTGGAATTCAGTGCTTCAAGTGTGGTGGTCGCGGTCATGTTGCAAGAGAGTGTCCAAATGCTAGAACCATCATTGTGAATGATCAAGGGGAGTATGAATCTGCTAGTGAGGAAGAACAAGAAGATAGTGGAAGTGAGAGTAATCTTGAGAAGGACATCTGTGAATTTGAATCTGGTGCTGCTCTTGTTGTAACTCAGATTTTGAGTGTACAAATGAGCGATGCTGAAAGTGGACAGCGGCACAATCTTTTTCAGACTAGAGCTAAAGTGCAAGATAAGGTTGTCAAAGTGATCATTGATGGTGGCAGTTGCCACAATCTTGCAAGCAAAGAAATGGTTGAAAAGCTTGGGTTGAAGCTGCTGAAACATCCCCATCCATATTATGTGCAATGGCTTAATAATTCAGGTTCTATTAAGATTGCACAAAGAGTGAAAGTTCCATTCAAGATTGGTGAATATATTGACACTGTAGAGTGTGATGTGGCGCCTATGACAGTGTGCCACATGCTGTTGGGAAGACCATGGCAATATGATCGATCGTCTCTACATTGTGGTAGAACCAATCAATACACCATCAAGTGGAAGAACAAGGAGTTGATTCTGAAACCCATGACACCGCAGCAAATCCTAGCTGAGCACTTGCAAAAGAGCTCCGAAGTGAGGAATGAGAGTGCAAAAGAAAGAGAGAAAAATAATTTGAGTGCCCTCCACAAATCAGTGAGTGAGAGCCACAAGCCAAACATGAGAGATGACAGAAAAAGAGAGGGAGAGAACTTCGTGATGATAGCCACCAAATCTGAAATGAGAGATGTGAGGAAAAACCCAGATCAAGTACTATTTGTACTTGTGTGCAAGGACACATTGCTTTCAGCTAATGACTTAACATCTGTCCCTAGTGTTGTTGCACATGTTTTGCAGGACTATGACGATGTTTTTCCAAAGGAAACACCTGCTGGACTTCCTCCTTTGCGCGGTATCGAACATCAAATTGATCTCATCCCTGGAGCTGCACTTCCAAACCGTCCGGCGTACCGCACCAATCCGGAAGAAACCAAGGAGATTCAAAGGCAAGTACAAGAACTTTTAGATAAAGGATATGTGCGAGAAAGTTTAAGTCCTTGTGCTGTTCCTGTGATTTTGGTGCCAAAGAAAGATGGTTCTTAGAGGATATGTGTAGATTGTAGAGCCATAAACAACATCACCGTTCGTTATCGTCATCCTATTCCTAGGCTAGATGATATGCTTGATGAATTAAGTGGTTCTATGATGTTTTCTAAAATTGATTTAAGAAGTGGTTACCATCAAATTAGAATGAAGATTGGAGATGAATGGAAAACTGCTTTTAAAACAAAGTTTGGGCTGTATGAATGGTTAGTTATGCCTTTTGGTTTGACCAATGCCCCTAGCACGTTCATGAGATTGATGAACCATGTCTTGCGAGCGTTCATTGGAAAGTTTGTTGTTGTTTACTTTGATGATATTCTAATTTACAGCAAGACATTGGAGGAACATGTTGATCATATTAAGCAAGTTTTGGATGTGCTAAGAAAAGAAAAATTATTTGCTAACCTTGAGAAGTGCACATTTTGTACAGATCAGGTTGTGTTTCTTGGTTTTATTGTTTCAGGTTCAGGTATTCAGGTTGATGAATCAAAGGTGAAAGCAATCAAGGATTGGCCAACTCCTGAAAATGTGAGTCAGGTGAGAAGTTTTCATGGACTTGCTGGTTTTTACAGGAGATTTGTGAGAGATTTCAGCACCATAGCTGCTCCGTTGAATGAGTTAACAAAGAAAGGTGTTGCCTTCCAATGGGGTGAACCACAAGAGAGAGCATTCCAAGAATTGAAGAAGAGGCTATCCGAAGCCCCCTTGCTGGTGTTACCGGATTTCACTAAAACCTTTGAGGTTGAATGTGATGCAAGTGGGATCGGAATCGGTGGTGTCCCAATGCAAAATGGACAGCCGGTTGCATACTTCAGTGAGAAGTTAGGAGGTGCGCAGCTGAACTACTCGGTGTATGACAAAGAATTGTATGCTTTGGTAAGAGCTCTTGAGACTTGGCAACATTATTTATGGCCAAAAGAATTTGTTATTTATTCAGATCATGAGGCTTTGAAATATTTAAAGGGGCAAGCAAAACTGAATCGTAGACATGCCAAATGGGTTGAATTCATTGAAACTTTTCCATATGTTGTGAAATATAAGAAAGGTAAAGAAAACATTGTTGCTGATGCTTTGTGACGTAAAAATGTTTTGTTGAATCAACTAGATGTCAAGGTTCCAGGACTTGAAAGCATAAAAGAATTGTACCCTACTGATCATGAATTTTCAGAACCATTTGCAAACTGTACAACTGGAAAAGGGTGGGAAAAATATCATATACATGATGGATTTTTGTTTCGAGCTAACAAATTGTGTGTACCCCACTGCTCTGTTAGGCTTTTGTTGCTACAGGAAACACATGCAGGTGGATTGATGGGTCACTTTGGATGGAGAAAGACATATGAGATGCTAGCTGATCACTTCTACTGGCCAAAGATGAGAAGAGATGTCCAACGACTTGTTCAAAGATGCATCACATGTCACAAAGCTAAGTCAAAACTGAACCCTCATGGATTATATACTCCCTTGCCTGTTCCTAGTACCCCTTGGGAAGATATTAGCATGGATTTTATTTTGGGTTTACCTAGGACAAAGAGGGGAATGGATTCAATTTTTGTTGTTGTTGATCGGTTCTCTAAAATGGCACATTTTATACCTTGTCATAAAAGCGATGATGCTTCCCACATAGCCTCTCTATTTTTCAGGGATATTGTAAGATTACACGGCGTGCCCAAAACGATTGTTTCAGACCGTGACACCAAGTTCTTGAGCTACTTTTGGAAGACATTGTGGGCAAAGCTTGGAACAAGGCTACTGTTTTCCACCACCTGTCATCCTCAAACGGATGGACAAACTGAAGTTGTGAATAGAACACTTTCTATGCTGCTACGAGCCTTGATAAAGAAGAACCTGAAGGAGTGGGAAGAGTGCTTGCCACATGTGGAATTCGCTTACAACAGGGCAGTACATTCTACAACTAATATGTGTCCTTTTGAAGTTGTGTATGGATTCAAACCCCTTGCTCCGATCGATTTGTTGCCTCTACCATTGCAGGAAAGGATTAACATGGAAGCTTCCAAGCGTGCATCATATGTCAAGAAGATTCATGAGAAGACCAAAGAAGCAATCGAAAGAAGGTCCAAGTACTATGCTGATTGGGCAAACAAGCATCGCAAGAAGGTTATATTTGAGCCCGGAGATTTGGTGTGGGTACATCTTCGCAAAGACCGTTTTCCTGAGAAGCGTAAATCCAAGTTGATGCCACGGGGAGATAGTCCATTCAGAGTGCTGTCCAGGATCAATGATAATGCCTACAAGATTGAGCTTCCTGAAGATTATGGTGTTAGCACAACCTTCAACGTTGCTGACTTGAGACCGTTCTTCGGATTAGAAGAATCAGAGTCGAGGTCGACTCCTTTTCAAGAGGGGGAGGATGATGAGGACATCCCAACCAAGCATGCTCCATCTAATTCCACGCCAACCTCTACACCGACTACGCCGGCACCAGCCCAAGCCATTGATGGAGCAATTACACGTAGCCGAGCCAAAAAGCTACAACAAGAGGTGAACGCGCTACTTTGTGAGAGTTCTATTAATGTTAATGAGAATATTATACTACCTAAGTGTTCTACTTTGGTTATGCTTAGGTATACACATGAGGAGGGAGGTGACCTGGATCGCAAGGATTGGAACAACACGGTGCAGAACGGACCAGTTGAAAGAAGGGCAGATCGGACCAGTGCGGTGCAGAACGGACCAGTTGAAAGAAAAGATCATAACTTTCACTTTCGAGATGCTATGAAGGCCCATGAGCACTTGTTGGAAAGCTCTTCGAGTCTACTTTCCAATGAATCAAGTGGCGACCAGTTTGGATATCCCATATTACCTGCAGACCAGAATTAGTACAGACTGCTCAGAAGGTCAACAGTCTATCGTGACAGAATGTTGGTACAACTTGCCAAGTAAAACTGTACCAATCTACAGTGTTTCGTGGTGCATGGAATATATTGATGGAAAGCTCTCGGAGTCTAGTTTCACACCCAAGAAACGGATCATCATTTGGACTTCCCAATAAAAAGTTATGGTCAGTTTATTGGAAACTGCTCTGGAGGCCAACAGTCACGCGAAGTCACTTCGGGAATCCAATTCGAGGGGACCTTTCACATTGCCTTCCCTCAGAAACTCTATTTCGTTTTCATACCTATCTAGCAGGGCTGTTGCTAGTATAAATACCCCCTAAGACTCATTGTAATCCAAGACTTATGATATTGAAATACAGAACCTCTTTGTTCAGCTGCGTGCTAACAAAATTCAGAGAGTGATCTCTACCCCTTTGCTCTTGTGTTTTCCTTCGTGGAGATTACAGAAGCGGCCGCGTCATCGGCACCCAATCCGTGCTCCTGATCCTCGAGTTCAGGTTGCGTAGGTTGGTTCTTTGAGAGTGTGGTTGGGCGAATCCTTGGTTCAGGCTGCCGTATAGAGACGGTGGTAGGCTCCTTGTGCGTGTCGTCAGGTTGCACTAGTTATCCTCGCTGCTTGCAGCAAGTTATCGGCTGATCTTCAGCTAGTTATCCTACGTCGTGAAGATCGGGACAACGACCTCACCACTAACCTATGGTAAGTGTGTAGATATCATTCTAAGGGGAGTGCTTAACCCTAGTACCATATACCCTACCTTACCTCTTGATGGGACATGGATTACTGAGAGCCAAGAGGATTGTCACTTCCCCCAAAAGGCTACCACAAATCCGGCCAAATAGGGAGTATCTATGAGTATTCCTAGCCCAAGCACCACGCTTAGACTACAAATAATTACTCTATTCCCTACGCGAAGCGAATAAAGTAAACTCATAAACCAAAGAACAATAAGAATAATAACTTACTAGTATTAGAAGTCGAATTGCCGAACGATTCTAGAACCAAGCCTCGGGTTAGGGGACTTGATCCTGAAGATACGAAGAAGAAGGCACCGATAGGCTGGGCTTCCTCAACTCCTATCTTCAGCCTATACTCTCTCAAGCTCTCTTGTTGCTATCACCCTATAGAGACAGATCTATTCGAGGGACCCCTCTCTGTATAACTCTCTCTGGAAAATATGAATTAGGGTTTCAGAATTAGATAGAAGGGGGAGGGCCAGGGTCTTTATTTATAGCCCCTAGGAATTACCACAGCCCTTGGATCAAACTGAATTAAATGTGCGCTTAAGATTAATCCTCAAAGTTGGTGGAGGCAGGATTCGTGAGGTTTGCTCCGATTGGTGGAGAGCCCCGGGCGGCCACCCCTGTCAGGGTGGGGCGCCTGCCCCTACCCTATGGTAGGTGGGCCCCATCTTTAAGGTGTGTCTCCTGGAGTCTTCTAGATTGTTCCTGAGTTGATGTTCCAGTCTTCTCTCAATGTAAATCTGATATGTGGAGCTTCTTTTGTTATTATTTCGGTAACCCCCTGTAGAAATAGACAATCACCAAAACTTGTCGAATTCTATTAGTGATAACGCTATATCTACTGAGTGCTTATAAATAGATCCTTTTTCATGATAAGTTGACGGTTAAAATTAGGAGTTATCTACCGTCAACACCGCCCTGGACTCCACGACCTCTGACTAACACGTCCGACGCGAGGTGCGCAGGTCTTCGTCAATGCCAGACACACAGCTCTTTGTCGTCGTCGCTACACGTCAGGCGTAGGAGTCTTTGTCGGTCCCATCGCCAACAGGTATGCATGCCCACACCTTCTATTGGATCTGCTACTCTCTAGGATGAGGTGAGGATGCTGTACAAATTTCATGGCAATCTGTATTGATTTGAGTAGGATGATGAGATGTTTCCTTTCTAATTTAAGCGAAAGCAGTTCCAGATTTGTCTCGACTTTGCGATGACGGTTAACAAGGCACATGGGCAAACTATTCCTAATGTCAGGGTGTACTTGCCGGAACCGGTGTTCTCACACGACCAATTATATATAGCGTTATCAAGAGCCACGACAACATCAAACATTAGAATCTTAGCCATACCGGTCGCTGAGAAGAACGTAAACAAGGTTAAGGGAAGGGAAAAAGGAAACTAGCAGAAGATATATTTACAAAAAATATCATATATAAAGAGGTTCAAACTCCATAAATAAGGTAATATCTCGTATTGATATATATTCTAGTCAACAATACTTAGCTTCAAATATCAACACTCTGCTTATATGTGGGATACTTCCAACACATCTAAGAGAACTACAAGTGACAACATGACTGTTGGTGGTTGTCGTGTCAAAACCTATATGATGTTGATGATACACTCAGGACATAATTAATCTTTTAGTTTCACCCAATGATTTTCTGCCTCTATGTACACACATCTACGATTTATGTGTTTTGTTTATTGTTAATAAATAGCTAATAACTCGTGCAATATCGATATTCTAAACATCATCCTCGCAATGAATATTCCAAACATCACCTCGCAATGTCTTTTTGAGGTACCGGTACAATACATATATTCAGACACCTATTATCGTGGTTGCAACGCATAAGTATTTATCTAGTTACCAAATATAAATAAAAGTACTACTATAACTAAATGTAAAATTTTCACGAACTAAATAAGGCTATCTCCATCCATGCTTCTCTTCCGTGTTGCCGTCCACACCATCCATGAAAAAACTCGTAGAATACCAGGCGAGTCTCTCTCATGTCTTCTCGAGACGGTACAGATAGGGGCAGAAAAGTGTAATCTGGGTCATCCTGCTCGCAGCAGCGAACAGGGTGGGCGGGTGGTAGCTTGGTGGTCTTGTGGCCAGTAATGGCCTTTGTGGGGGTGAGAGTAATTGGCAGAACTGTGGCTTGAAGGTGCCACCACCTACCATCCCCATCCCCAGCGGCACCAGCATCACCAGCAGGCACCAGGCAGCAGCCCCCACACCATAGTAGCACCATGGATGGTCATCCAAATTCCTGGCTCCCAACGATGCGTACGCAACCAAGGGGAGGCGGAAGAGGAGAGGGAGAAAGGGACACCATGACCATGTCGTCCACCCCCACCCGACTCCAAGCCATCTCTCACTCTCTCTCCCTTTGGCGCATGACTTTTTTCTACTACTAGTCGACGGGGGTGACGGAGGAAAAAATGGGCTCAGGCGTGCACGGTGTACTGCCGGCTCAGGGTGAGCATTCAGGTTCTCGGTTCGGTTTTCTTCATTATTTATGAAATTCGGTTCTTAGAACATAAAAACCTATTAATTCTAAAATATTTTAGAAACCAAACATTTCGGTTCTCGGTTATTTCAGTTCGGTTCCAGTTTTATCAAACTAACTGAATGTTTTCAGCAAAGGTTAATGAACAAAAGAAATATGTAGATTTTAAAGCAAATATAGGCAAAACCACTTCTAATTTTGATAATAATAATCGATAAGAGAACAATAGCAATATAGTAGCATAAATATATAATAATTCAGTATGAGACGTCATGCAAAAATTAAACTTTGTCTTACAAAATACTAGTAAGTAAAGTAAAATTCATGAACAGGGTAGGAACCGAATTGTTTCCGGTTATTTTGGTTTCTCAACACTTAGAACCGAATAAGAAAATCTAGTTCTTTCGGTTTCAGCTCAGTTCTTTTGGGTCTCATTTATTTCCAAATTTTTTTGCAAAATAGACAATATAATACTTTCGTTTATCTAATTATGAACTAATTATACTTAAAAGATTCATCTCGTAAATTACAGATAAATTGTATAATTGGTTGTTATTTTTACCTATATTTAATGTTCTATATATATCGTAAGATTTACGAAAAATTTAAAATTTTTATAAAATATTTTGGTACTAAACAAGGCCTATTTCCTCGATTTTGGTTAATGGTGCCGCACCATAACTGCCGGCTGCCGCGTGCTACATCCGTCATGGCGTCATCACATCGCCTCCCCCCGCCCCCCCCCCCCTCCTTGATACCACCACCACTCTGCTCTGCTCCGCGTGCCTCTCCTTGTCTCCTCTAGAGGTAGAGAGGGAAGGCACACGCGGCTTCCAAGAATGCCCGATGAGGCGAGACCAGCAAAGCAAGACCTTTCTCTTCTCGCGCAGACCGGACCGGAGAGAGATGTGTGGAAGCGAGCCGGAGAGGGACAGCGGCCCACTACTCCCCAGTCCACGCACCATTACCACCGCCCTCCTGTCTACCACCACCAGCTGATGGGTAGAGGGAGAGATAGAGGGGGGGAGTTGAAACTCCATCAGTCGAGTCTCTGGGCATGCGTGCTTCCTCAAACTCTCGCCCCGTCCGCCCCAGCCTCCTGTTGCCACCACCAATCCATGGGCCTTTTTGGGTTTTCGACCTCACCTCACCTCACCCATGGGTCAGAGGAGCTCTCCCCTTCACACGCCGCCCACCCGCCCGCCCGCGGCAGGAGAGGAGAGAGAAAGCGGGGGCGAGCAACAGCAGGCCAGGCAGGCGCAAGAAACTTCCCCCCACCTCCACCACCTCCTTCTCCTCCTCGCCTTCCGCCTTTATTTCTTGTCTCCTTCCTCGGTCCTATCTCCTCTCCTGCTCCGCCTTTTCCTCATCGGTTCCTCCTCCCCTATCCTCTCGTCCTCGCTCCCTGCGCTCCGTTTCTTGGGTGCTTGAGGTGAGGTGATCCCGGCCATGGCGGCCATCAAGAAGACCAAGGTCGTCTTGGCGCAGCCGGCGGTGGGGGCTCCGGCGTCGCGGCCGCCCTTCTTTTCTCGCGCGCCGGGCCCGGTCCGAGGCGCCGGCGACGAGGCGGCGTACAGGGCCAGCCTCAGGTACCGCGCCCTCCTCCAGGACTACCAGGAGCTCATCAAGGTGAGCCGAGGGATTCTCTTCCTGGACCTTCTTCACGTCCCCCCGCTGCTGATCTGATCTGATCTGATCTCGGGTTTGGGTGAGGTTTTGCCTTCTATGATCGGTTTTGGAGCCGCGTTTAGTTTTTGTCGTTTTTTTCCCGGGATTTGTTTGTGTGAGGGTTTGTGGTGTCTGTTCTGCCCTTTCTTTTTGGGGGTTTATTTAGATTTCACTAGAAAGACACGGGCGCGGCGTTGCCACGCCACCCTTTTGTTGGCTTGTCTGGACACTGAAACCTGTATATCATGTTCTTTACCTTTAAAGTGTCTAATTTATCCTGATTGTAATTAAGTAGCATTGTTATGTACGCAATATATTGATAAAGGAGAAATAGTCCCCTCTGGTTCTGCTTGTGAGTTTTCTGGAGGCTCAATATAGATGATTCTTCACATACTCTCTGATACATCTTGTATACCTGTTGAACCTGAGATGTTCTAGGCCTTACATCATGTTAGATTGCACACATACAAGTTCATAATTTCAGATTATGGCATGGCAAAGTTTAGAAATAGAAGCATATCTGTCATAAAAGAATGCCAAAATGGCCTTGACACTGAACGAAAGTTGTAGAGTAATGCAGCTTTTGAATTTCCAAAGGAAGTGGATTGCTCATTGGAAAATAGGATGTTCATTATAGTCGGAACTGGCAACTATTCAATGTATATATAGTTAAAGCAACAACAAATAGAAGAGTTCAGAGGTTTAGATGGAACAAATGTTTGACAGCACAAGTGCATACCGGTTCCCAACGAAGCTACATCACCAAAATCAAATTCAGTTGGAATCTAAGGAATGGGAAAGTAGCACTGCTACTTATTGGAGAATGGAGAGATAAATTAGATCAGATTATGGATGAATATCTTTGTATCCATTGGATTGAAATGAATAAGACATATATGATTTTGAATAAAATAGAGAAAGATCACTCACAATGACTCATTGAAATTGCAAGTGAACCAAAGATGGCATTGCTTATTTTTATGAGTTGTTTTGTTTGACATAACAATTACATGGATTTACTCAAAAAAATTACAATGATGTAATGAACAGCTCATCAAGAGAATGTGGAATGAACCTGCTCAATGTATTCCTGGATAAGTTCCTAAAACGAAAAAAAAATCAAGAAATAGTCACTAAGCTCTATACTATTTAATGCGACAAGGACAAGCTGTAAAATTGAAAACTTGTTTCCAAATTGGCCTTTTAGATTCAGTCTGTTTGTACAGTAAAACTGTAAATAATTATCTGGCAGCTTTAGTTAATCTAATTGGAGAGATCTAATCAAATCTATCTGATAGGGAGTGGGGTTGAAACCAACAATGATATAACAGTTTATAACTAATCAAAAAAAGTTTAGAAATGCCCTTCAGAACTTATGATGTCACTTCCATCAAAAAACTGTGGATGGCTATTAAATATTAAGCAATTCACAATGAAAAACTCATTTCAGAATATGCATTTGATATTTTAAAAAACAGCAGCAGGCGAAATATCTATTAGAAGTTAGAACATAGGCTATGAGGAGGTTTCTCTTGCTTGTAGCGTTCCTAAAGGAGCAGAAGGTCAGATCCGTATTGCAAAATAGATCACCTGGACAATGATGACAAAATCTCAGTCCAAGGTCTATGGCATATTTTGTAAATAGAAATTAACAGATTCATTTCTGACTTTTTAGTATACAAAAGGTGGTAATGTTTGTCCGTGAAGCTTAGGCCACAGAGATCAAACAATTCAGGCATAATAATATCTCTAATTAAAACTAAAGACTCAGAAAGAGTTTTGCTATTATCTAGTATCCTTCCAACATTGATGAGTCTCACATAATTGTTGGTTCAAAACCTGCTATATTTTTGTCATCACTAAATGTAAACAAGGGTTCTCTGCACAGAATCAATAGTGTTTGCTTGTGGAATTTCCAAATAGAAAGTGCTCATGGTTCTAAATAGCGTGTTCCACTGGTTGGGGAGGAAGCATCATTGGTCCCCACTTCCACAGCTCCATCAAACTGGGAGAATTATGCTCACAACCCTGTTGGTCTTAGTCTTTAAAGATTGAGGAATTTATCTTCCATTAAATCTAATATGGAACCACGCAGAGAGGCTTGGCTGGTCTCTTTAGCTCTGCTTCCCGGGCAGTGGTTGGGTGCCATGGCTGCTTGCTCGGAGAATGCTTGCCTCAGCATGGATCTGCAAGCTGGCACCTAACATCCCCTTCCAAGGCAGCCACAACCGCCATAGAGATGCAGTTTGACGGAGAGCTGATAGAGGCAGTGGTTGCAACTGGAGCAAAGGGTGACGCAAGGTCTTGGCAGGCGCACGGGACTGCAGGAGACCGCGCACGGAGAAGGGCCACGACGCACAACACTGCCGGTGTTTCGTGTTTGTGTTTGTGGAGGGACATGCCGTCGCGGGGGCTGTGGAGCCGCCCGCGCCAAGCTCGAGCGTAAAGCGATGGGAGGGGCGAGGGGCTGTGTCAAGTTGGAGAGGGGATGGGGAGGAGCGGTCGATGGCCGAGGTGGAGGACGGGGGCCGATTCATGGGCAGAGCATGGTGGACCGGCAGGAAGCTCCGAAGGGAGAGGTGGTGGCGGCTGCGTGACTACAGGCGGGGATGGGTGAGGCCGATGATGAATGGGAGGAGAATTCGAGATGGGGCGAGAGCGAGAGGAGCTGACGGGTATGGCTGTTCTTCACACTATCAGATGGACGAAGAAGCGGATGGGGAACCGACCGATCCAAAGCGGATGATCCATATCGAGTCTTGGGTAGATCCAACGGTTGGCAAAATAATAGGCATGACTAGTTGGTGCAGATTTCATCTTGTAGAGATTCATTCATCCCCTGTGTCCTTTTGAGGATTTCTTGTGGATCTGTTGTCTTTTGTTAGGTTCAACCTGCTTGCTACGGCGTTCTTAGATCTATCTGTGCATTAAAGTTTGTTTAGCTTGATGGTGTTAGTTTCAGTTCTAGTTTGTTCCACTGTGATTTGCAATTCAGCTTTTGTTGCAGATTTGAACCTTCGAGGCATTATAACTTCCATAAGATTTTGCTGTTCTATTTATCTCCACTTTGATATATATGATCTGAATAACATCTGACAATTGTTAGGTCTTGTTGACCTGCACAGGAAACCCAAGCAAAGAAGAAGAGGCTGCACATGGAGAGGCTCAGGAAGCAGAGGCTTTTGGCTGAAGTCAAGTAATTCTCTGATCATACCATTTTGAGAGTGTATGTGTGTTATCTGTGTGTTGTATGGTCCCTCTTGCAGTGTGTATGTGTGTGTGTGTGTGTTTTATTGCTATGTTGTGTGTTATCCCTGTGCATGTGAGTGGCATACTGGCATGTTCGCTAAATTCTTGTGTAAAACCCATGATGTTGCAGATTCTTGCGGAAGAGATACAAATCCATGTCTGAAAACCCATCTCAGACAATTGTTTGTAGACTGAGGAATCCAGCAATGTCGTCTGCATCCTGGACAGCAGCTTCGGCAGGTGATGCCCAGCACCAGTCAGTTCATGGCGTCGGGAGCTCCCAGCACCAGTCAGTTCATGCTGTCAGGAGCTCCAGTAGAAGCCAGTTGGTGCACCGAAGGCACGGTGGTTCTCCAAGGGCATCTCCAGTGATTGACCTCAACGAGGCCTGTGAGCTGGTACAAAATTGGGATAACCTCATTTCACTTGCTGCAATAGCTCTCAAGTTTGTCAGTATCTCAACCGGTTTCTCTCATTTCAGGGTTATGAGGAGATGGAAATCGATGAGCACCATGGTTACAGGGCCCCTCTAGGCATCAACAAGTCAAAGAGGTATCCGATGGAAGGTGATGCTGCTGCCGGACCAAGCCAGGTTAGAATGCCTGTGTTCTGGGATGTCCAGAACCCAGCAGGGCGATCTGGGAAGAGGAAGATCTCATGGCAGGATCAGTTGGCCCTGAGAGTATAGGTAAATGATAATGTTTAGCTCTAGTACAGTAGTACTATTCTAGTAGGATCAGTATGTGCCATTGCTAGCCTGGTAAATGTAAAGGGATGGTTGGGACAATTTCAATGGTTATCTGCTCATGTTTAGTGCTGATGAAAACATAGGCTGTTGGCTGTTGCATGATAAAGTAGTCGGGTGTGTGTGATGAATCACCGAAATCTTATGGTTAATATTGGTATGGAAGGCTAATGCTTCAATGAGAGATGTAGCTTCCAAGGATGTAATCTGTTCATGTAGAGTTGCAAAAATGAGGGTGCCTGCTCTCTTGACATAGTAAACATAAAGTTCAAGAAAAAGACAGTTTTGGCAACAGTTTATTGTACATATAATGTGGCAGTGTTTTGTCAATTATGGTTCTGAGTTCGAAGCATCTGATCTGATAGCATGATGTATGCAGATCTATGCATTATGATCCAGGAGCTTAATTGTGTCCTTACTTTTCATGTGATATTATTGTTTAGCATGAATTCCAGAACTTTATCAATTTTTGATTTCTTGGATACTGGACTTACCTTTGTTTTATGTAGCCTGAAGTCTTTGTAAACCATGGTTGGAAATTGTTCAGATCTTCATTTTTTTCAGTGTGGTGAGTTTTTGTGTGCATGGGCTCGCATTCCCACTTTGTGAAAGGAAAGTTGCAGAGTGGGGTTGGATGTTGAGGATCCGGGAATGATGTGTCTTTTCTTTGGGACACGAGGAATGATGTATCTTCAGTGGTTGTTGGTGTCCATGGATAGAAACACCACTATTCTTGACTTGATCCACGGTATCTAAGGCCATGTTCTGTTAATCAACTTTGTTTGCCTGAGATGTGTATACGCATTTCGCATTGTAGTGCACCAGGCCTAAGAGCACGTTTCGTCAATCAGAATGCATCGTAGCATCGCTTCTGATGCGTTCCGTCAATACTCGCTAGCAAGTCTCTTAAAAAGGATCCTTCTGTCTCAAGCAGTTTCTGTAGTCGATCATTATTTTCCCTGCAATAAGCAATCATGGCCTTATTTAGTATGCATGAAACATTAAATATAGATAAAAAATAACTAATATAAAAAATAACTAATTTAAGTCTAGTTAGTCTATGGTTGGACAATAATTAACAAATACAAACAAAATTAACAAATACAAACGAAAGTGCTACAGTAGTTAAATCTAAAAATTTTCGTAAACTAAACACAAAAATTTTCGTAAACTAAACAAGGCCCAAGTATTCGTAGCAAGTTGTAGAAGCATTCCCTTCAATGTTGTTAAAGGACTCATGACACATCTCTACTATAATTGGTCATTTCAAATTATTTTGGATCCACCAATGAAAATGTCCCCTGCTGAGTAGTCTAACCATTGTGTACCGAGAAAATTATACACAAGAATTTATCTCCATCAAAATTAAGGGCTCCAAAAGAACTACGTCACATCCAAGGGCTAGCAGACAAAGTTTGATGCGAGGCTTCTCACCCGCTCCGTCGCACTTCAACGCCGTGATCTAGGGCTCCAACCACGATGGAGGCCAATCATCCACCAAACTAAAAAAGAGAAAAAACGCCGAGGTCCGTTCGAACCTGCGGTCGCCGCTGCCGCGTCCACGCCCTTCGTGGAGGGGAGGAGCTGTGGGGCCTTGTTTGTGTGTGCCTCCTAGGTCTCCACCTCTAATACGGCGCCTCCGACCGTCAGGAAGGCGAAGGCGTACCCGTTCTCGACATCCTCGTCCGTCACCGTAAGTTCTCTAGCTCGAGGGTTCACCTATGATGGTCGTCGGCAAGCGCGAGCACTTCAACCTCACCCTCTCCTTATGGGACGCTGGCAGGCGCGCAGGTGTCGCCCTGCTCCCGTCCTCTCCTTCCCATGGCCCCACCCGTAAACGCAGCTGTGACCCCTAGGCGTGCCGCTCCCTATGACCACGTTGACAGATGCCCGCTGCGGCCCCAGGCGTGTGGGCCGTTGTGTGAAAGGATCTAAACCATGCCTGGAGAGCGGGTTGAATAGGCGTATTTGGAAAATTCTACACAAAACTCAAAGACATTTGTCAGCAACTATCGGAAGTCTTGATAGTTTGGGTCAGAACACAAACTGTCAGCAGTTTCGACACCTACAGGAAAAGAACTATAAGCATTTAAATAAACTTTGTGAGATCAACAACTTACAACACCACTTCCTAGTGGTTGGGTGAGGATGTTGAGCAACTTCCTTGACATTGAGAGCCCTCCAAATCATAGATCGAGACCAAACCCTAAGAGAGAGGATGGGAGAGACAGAGACAAAAAAATTCAAGTAATAACAAGAAAATCATAAAAACAACAAGCACACGAGACACAAGGATTTATCCCGAGGTTCAGCAACTTCACAAAGGAGTTCCTACATCCTCGTTGTTGAGGTGACCACTAAGGTCAAAGTCTCTTTCACCTCCTTTCCTCTCTCAAGTAACCACAAAGGTCGCTTGAGATTTCCACTATGAAAGAAGGGTAATACAAACTTTCCAAGGCTCTTCCACATGTCCATAAGGTATCCTAACACATTACAAGGCCCAATGCCCCAAAAGATAGTGATTGGAAGCAAATGTTTATTTTGAGCACAAGTATTTGGTTTTAATACAAAAGCATCATTTTAATCCAATAGTTGTGGCATATGTATAACGAAAGCACTATCACACAACTCTTTATCACAAAGATTAATAGGACATTCATCATGCAATAAAGGAAAATCAATAGATGGTTGTACTATAGCATTATTAGCATAATTGGCGGGCAAGTTCAGCACATGAAGGGAGCTATTACCTAAGACATTTACATGTTCTTTCTCAATTACCTTGTCCTCTTTTTTGGATACATGCTGTAAAATATTAGTTCCAACAAGAGACAAAGCAATATCTTTATTTAATAAAAATTCAGATTTAGATGAAGGTATTATAACATCTGAAATAATTTATTCTTTTTCCTCTCTAATCTCATGGGATTTTCTCTTAAAATTTCAGCAACAATCATAGGAACAAGTGTAATTCTTTTACCATTATATTTGAACAAATATTTATTAGTAATTGTATTTTACACAACATTATGCCATATATCCATGGTTTACCAAATAACAAATGACAAGATTGCATAGGTACTATATCAAATTCAACGCTATCTTTTTAAGGACCAAGGGAAAACTCAGTGCGTGCAGTTTCAGTTACCTTTATCTTATCCCAAGAATTGACCCTGGATGTAATATAGATGTGGATGTGGCTCTATGGTCACACTAAGCTTCTCAACCAATTCTAAGTTTGCAAGGCTGTTGCAAGTCTTACCATCAATTATAATACGACAACGTCATTCCTTCACAATAAAAGTATGTTTGGAATAAGTTGTTGGACTGGTTTTGCTCAACCTTCTTCATTTGAGAACTGAGCATTAGTTGTGCAAACTCGGTAGTATAGGCGGGAGGTGGCAGTGATGGCGTCTCTATAGTAGTGGAGGGGACAGTTGTGTGGACGCTCTAGTGCCACTTTTGCAATTATTTCATCCATCCTTGTAGACAGTCGGTCCATAATATCCTGCAATTCACTCTTGTAAAGAAATTTGTTGTTTGGCATTGTGAGCAGTCAAAATAAATGCCCTATCAACTATTTATGGGTCACTGAAATCACGCTCTCACATGTCTTGCCAAGCTCTTACAAGTGTTCTTACCAAAGAAAAACAATGGATGGTATAACCGGTGGCTAATTCGTGATACCTGTGAGGGCATAGCACCAAGATTGTAATAGTCTTTTTCTGTACCAAACAGAAGTATATATGAAGCTTAAGAGGCACACAAAAGAATATATATATATGTCTATATACAAGTCGGTAACAGATAGCAATATTGAATAAATGTCTAGAGCACTTGTCCTAGTTGTTAGTCTATAAGTGTTTTTTGCACCAGTTATGATAAACAAGGGAGTAAAAGAAGTATGAAAGGTAGCAATAAAAATATTGATAAGGCAAAAGGCACCACAAACATAGAGCTATTGAGTATTCCTTACGTGCTCCTTTTCTCTTTTCTTCACTTTTCTTTTATTAATTTTTCTTTCGTCCAAACATTTTTTTCCTTTTGCTCTTTTGATTTTTTTCTCAGCAAGGAGCATAGAAAAATAAACCACAGATGTTTGGGTCAGCAAGGACCACAGAAAAATATGTAGCCTATAGAAAATCAGGTTATGCTCAGAAAAGCATGCCAAACCTTGTGGGCCCTAAAATTCAATTTTTCTGACCGAATTTCACAAATATAATTTTTTAACCTAGACTTGGTAGGATGAAATTGATCTAAAATTTTCTGGCATTCTCCATAGATATAAAATTCACCTTGTTTCGATTTTGAATGCAAAAGTTATGACTGTTATGAAAGACACGAAAGCTTCTAGGCCCCTAGAATGGGTTTCGATGATTGATGACAATAGTTGATTACTATGACTAACGTATGTTTTGCAGAGACATTAGAATGTTAGGTCATGGTTATAGCAATCTTGGGCAATATGGTTTTCATGTCCCTTATCGATGGAAATCATTTTGGTTTTCAAAGGATGGACGACAAGGTTAAGGACGGTTAGTTTCGAGCGTCGAAGGTGTTAGGTGATGTTTGGATTGCAGCGTCCGATCGCTACTCAGAAAGTTCCAAAATGAGTTTTGAGCAACCGGACACGTACGGTGGCTATGGACTAGACACAGGCCTACGTTCTCTACAACATAAAAGGCACTCCGATAGTTTGATGTACAATAGCCGTGGCTACTGACCGGATGCCTCCAATTGTCACACCCGGATGTAAGAGAGCATATGCGTACCAATCATATGTGCGCCAGGATCTCAAATTCACACACATGCATCGACATCATCAATGGTGCAAAATATAATGTTTAAACGTATAACAGAAATGAGTATAAAAGTACCATTATTATAAGCCTTTAATCAGAGTGTGAACAGAAAACTTAAATTGAATCGTTCAATACGTAAATCTGCAACTAAATAAAACACCAACGTAGCGGGACCACCTCGCCACAGGAAGGCCAACGTAGACAACTCAGGGTAATCCTCAGGGAGGTCGAAGTTGTTTTCTTGATCATGTGAGCAACCTTTAATGATTATAGCAAGGGTGAGTTCATGTCGAACTCAGCAAGCACAGAAGGAAAGTAATGACATGCAAAGCGTAAAACAAGGTAACAGCTGACCTGGTTTGACTACGATAGCATTTTAATTGGTCACTTTTATTATAACAACCTATTACTATTAATGAGTACTAAAAGTCCAATCCCTTATTTAATGAAAGTAATTACTAACATCTTTTAAAAGACTATCCTATCAGTTATTATAATCCAGGGATCAACCCCAATTAAGCACACTGGGTTAGCCATCCCAGCCAACACAGAATAGCCATTTCACCAAAGCATGAGGTAGCGACCTCAACCAAATTCCTTCTCCAAGTACCATGTGATTCCAATTTGCTCATCATGTGAGAGTTTGGGACGCTCGTGACCGTGACCACGGCTGATATATCAGTTTTACACTCTACAGAGGTGTGCACTTTCACTCCAAGTCGTGATTCCCATTTGCCCGGGGTCGCGACTCCCTAAAACACTACCAAGGTGAGCAGGCAGGGTTTTACTACGAGACCTTTCACAGGGTCCAACTAATAGGATGCCACTCGTATGTTTTGGTCGGGGCGCTCGACCGTCGTGCCCATAGCCACATGGCGCACCGAACAACCAACAACTTAATATCCATTACCCAAGTTACTTCCTTACGCCTACCTAGAAAGTAACACCCTACTAGTGGTGGTCGTGATAATTAGTCAAGCCAGAGCTATATAGCTTGGAGCTGCACTGTATGTCCTAGGGGGCCGCTCCATGACTAAGTCCTTACAGATAGCAGAGACGGGTATGCCCGGCAACCAGGCCAACCACCAGTACCCGCTCCCCCTGTCACCACCAACATCACAGTGCTTGCAAGCATCCAACATCTCCACTACCGCAGTGACCATTATCCAGCACGTATTAAGCATCAAGTTAAGTAGAGATGATTCTTTGTTAGTAACTTGTGTATAAGATGAGTGGAGCAGCTAAGCACTACTAAAGTACCCTAGTCTACCATACACATAACCCCAGGTGATCAAGGAATGATAAGTAAAACCAGTCAGGTCCTTAGGGTTTGTATTTATTAGACACATGCATGGAAAATAAATGACACTAAATGTATAGGATCAAAATGATCAAATGGTGTCTCCACTTGACTTGATCAAACTTGGGTTGCTCAAACTCAGCGGTGTCCTACACCTCTTCCTTCACAAACGTCTCATTGGCTATACGCGACAATCATCACACACAGGAGCAATACATGCAAGCAAACAAACTCTAATTAGGAACAATACACCAATACAATAAAAAATATTAAACAGCTGCGTAACAGTAATCTACGCGTCGATACGAAACTATAGGAAGAAGAACCACCTAAATTGGAGTTAAAACATGAAAGTTATGGCTAAAACAAGTTAGGTAGCAAAACTATAATTTTAATGAACTAATTTTGTAACTTAAATAATTAAAAACAGAATTTTAAAAGCTTATTGGATTAAATCTATAAATACTAACGACGTCAGGGGCTATTCTGCTAAAATTAGGACCTAGATCTAATTATATTTGAATTGCAGTGAACTGCGGGTTAATTTTGAATAAAGTCAGGGACCTTTTTGCAAAATGTCCAAGGTCATGAGGACATCCCAACTATGCACGTTTGTTCAAGATCAAATGCTACACATCAAGGCCCACTTACAAGAAGTCGTGCCAAGAAGCTACAAGGGCAAGTGAATTCTTTCCTTAGTGATTGTAATTTTCACACTTCTAAGAATGTTATACTACCTAAGTGCTCTACATTAGTTGTACTTAGGAATATATTTGAAGAAAAGGAAGAGAAACTGCTACAGAATGGTAATATAAGAAAAGTATCGTACATGAAGGTTTAGACGTTCGAAACTGATCCCATGAATGTTCGGACGAATGTTCGGACATCGGAAAGAAGCCGTCATAACTCTCAACTCCATGAAGATTTGGAGGCCCATGAGGATATTTTGGAAATATCATTAAGTCCACTTTCCAATGCCTCAATCCCCACCTTATATGGATGTTAGAATCAAGAGTTATGTTTGGATTAGTCAAGACTGCTTAGAAGGTCAACAGTCTATCGTGACAGAATGTTGGTCCAATTTTCCAAGCAAAACTATACCAATATATAATGTTTCGTGGTGCATGGCATACATTTTTGGAAAGCTCTTGGAGTTTAGTTTTCACACTCAAGAAACAGTTCATCATTTGGACTTTCCAAATAGGAGTTATGGTCAGTTTATTGGGAACTGCTCTGGAGGCCAACAGTCACGTGAAAACCACTTCGGGAATCCATTTCGAGGGGGCCTTTCACATTGCCTCCCCTCAGAAACTCCATTTTGTTTTCATACCTATCTAGGAGGGTTGTGCCTAGTATGAATATTCCCTACTCTAAGCTATTAGGAACCTTTGATCATTTGATAAACTACATGATATTACAGCCATGCTGCTTTGTGCCTTACTCAACCTTTGTTCTTCCTTATTCTTTTTGGACTTGTTGAAGTGAATCCTCTGGATTCCCCTACTTCATGCTCTACAGCTTCTGTTCGGCTATGTCATATTGTGTGGATTAGTTCTAGATTGTGGTTCTGCAGTTGTTTGGAGATCGAGTCGAATTCTTCGTGGTTTCTGTGCCTCTCTTCCCGCCGCTTGGTCGCATCGAACCTTTATCAGGTATAAAGCTAGTTACCCGCTGTTCACAACAAGTTATCTTTGTTCTTTTGATCTGCTGTCGTGAAGATCAGGCCACCCTCATGCCGATTCATATTGATACCTATCAGGTTCGGTCGCGTTGACGGCCACGCGGTGCTGCGGGTAGGCAGGGTCCATGGCCCGCGTGGTGGACTGAGGTGGTGGGTGCGTGGTCCACCGGTCCATGGTTGTCAACGAAAGCTAGTGAGCAGTCTACCTTGGGGTATACCCATGGTAGTAGTTTATCGGTAGACAGGTGCGCAAGCTACGAAGTTGATAGTGACGCAAGACATAGACAAGGTTTCTATCCAGGTTTGGCCGCTTTGTGGGCGTAATACCTACGTCCTGCTGTTGATATTTGGGAACGCAATAAGGAATTGATCCGCAAGCGCACGGATATCGGTGAGCACTTCACCCATGAGGTTATCCAGAGTATCGTATTTATTTTTTTACCACTAGGAGAAAGAGTGCATCTGACTAACCGGTCTATTACTACTAACCCTTTAGGCAACAAAGAATGTCTCTCGATGTGAGTGATAAATAAAGAAGACTGCAACCGTAGTCTACTTCTAACCTTGGTAAGGATGATCTACTGTTCTATTGGGGAGGCTAACGGAATCTAGACACCACAAAGGATGTTCAACCCGCACCTATAAACCCTATCCTTCCTGCTAACGAGATATGGTCTGCAAAGGTAACTCGGAATTGTCACGTTCCTCACTACTACCACGGTCCAGCTAGTCAGGGAATATCTATGAGTACCCCAGCCTAAACACCACGTTTACGCCAGCAATGATTACTCTAAACTCTACGCGAAGAGATTAAAGTAAACTCATAAACCAGAAGAACAATAAAACAAGAACTTACTAGAATTTAGAAGTCGAAATACTGGAGAATCCTAGGAGCAAGCTTCGGGTTAGGAGAACTTGATCCCGCAGGTACAAGCTTAGAGTAGACACCGACAGGCCGGGCTTCCTCCAATCTACACCTCCACTCTATCTCTCTCAATCTAGTAGAAACTAGAAGATCTATTTCTACTTTACATTAGTTGCTAAGCCTAAAAAGAAATATTAATTAGAGAAGAGGTTTTCCTTCGAGGGCACCCCTCAATTTCTATGATAATTTCTTGTCTTCTCCAGGGGCCAGGGGGGTCTCCTTATATAGTCCTCCTCCTCTATGCGTTTTTGGGTCGGTAGGCGAGGTGGTACTATGTTTTCCTTGATCCAATATGTCGGCGGAATATCCCGTGCGAAGAGAGTCCCGATTGGCATCCAACAGGGGGCGGGCGCCCTGGGCCTGGCCCCTTTCGGCCTCTGTTTTCTTCCCGTGGCTTCTGGAGTCTTCTAGATGGTAGAAAATCGTGCGGTGCATTGATATCTCTATGTAATCCCGACATGTGGGCCTTTCTTCCTTATTTCCTGATAACCCCCTGCAGAAATAGATAAACAACAAAACTCGTGGAATTCTGTCAGATCAAACCCTAATTCTAGGTGTTGGTTGCATATTGGTCCTTTCCCTTGTTTATTTGATAATTAAAATTGATACTTAAGAACCGTCAACAAATACCCCCATACTTAGGCTTTTACTCGTCCTCGAGAAAAGGATGGTTAAGAAAAATATCTGGGGTAAACATTTAAAACATTCTTTTTATAATTGCAGGGTGTTAAAAATCCACTGTGTACCATAGTCAGGGAAGTATATGGTTAAGAGTAAAGATCCTTTCTTCTCAATCCTGTCACTTGGAGTTTTTGTATATTTTTGAAAGAAAGTTAGCATACCTTTTTATCCTCATAGGTTCTTCTCAGATCACTCATTATCTTTTATATATCTCGCTGAGGTTGTTTTAATTTGCAAAAATTCTCAAGCATACTTACTTTGCATTTATTGCCTGATCAAAACGGGATCCGAGGAGGGGAATGTCATACTCTTAGATCAAAGACTTTGGAAATTAAAATCTTTGTCAACTCTTGCTGGCATATTGCTTATTAGAGGGACCATGGGCTATCATTTTCTCTTTTTCTTCTTCTTTTTTTTAAGTGGATACCGATGTATCCCTAATTCTACTGCTGGACACTTGTCTATTTTTTTCTACGAGGTTGTCGAGCACTTGCTCCTTTTTATTTCCTCGAAATATCTCTATTTTTGCATAGCCCATGCCTCTAATGCAATAATACTTCGGAAGAGTGAATCTTTCTGAATAAATGTCTTGATCTTAGGAGCATGATAAATCTCTCAACAAGGGTCTAACTCATTTTGAACAAACTCAATACAGAGTAGATAGCTTTTGTAATCATAATTAATATTTTCAGTTTTATCAGGCATATAAAACACTGAGGATGGTAGCTAGAATTTTGAATATTTTAAAATAAATTCTCCAAGTAGCAATGATATCAAGAATAAGAAACTCATATTCTACCATCACATATTCCATATTGACTTAAGTAACACAGGGTTTTAAAATGATTTTATAATAATTGCAAGTTTTCAGGAAATATCACAGATTGAGATTAATCATGATTAGAAACATTTTAATCTTTTTATTTTATCATATCGGAAACAGTATTCTGCATAATCCAAAATATATGTATGTGTAAAGTAAAGTGTGCAGAGTGTGTACCTGAATCGTGGAGTGGTGTGGTCGGAGTGTGTTTAGCATGTCGAGGGATCTCCCCCATACTTGTTTTCTGCTTTCTTGCACAAAAATAAAGTAGAGACACAAAAGACATAATAATAATAATACTCTTTATTAATCTTGAGGCATTTACTACAAATAACTAGTAGTAAATTGATGATAATAGTAAACCTAAACCGAATTTAAAGATAGATAACTAAGATACATTGCCTCAAGGTCTAATCTAGATAACTTAGCGGCGCTCTAATTCCTTAATCTTCTTGTTGGCACTGGCAAGATCCTGCCTAAGGCCTACTATAATGGTGTTGTGGTTAGAGAGCTGCCTAGTGAGGGAATTAATCGAGGACTGGAGGTCTATGATAACTTTGTCTAGTCTGCGAACGTCCTCATCAATATCCATTATAGTCTTGCGACGCTTGGGAGGTGTCTCAAAAGCATTGAGAGCGTGCTTCGGGGCTGCCTTTAGAGGGATGAAACGGACTTTGGCTGCTCTAATCCCTTCAAAGTAAGGCCTTTCCTCCTCCGTAGTGTAGCGAATACTGCTGATCTCGCCGCTCCGGTTGGTCTTGACTCCAACGACCCTCTCATTGGGTCTAGGTGGAAGGATCCTTGTGCCGATTGGCACCTTGATAGTGGTCTTCGTCTTGGATGATGATCCCTTGAGAAGTAGGGGTTGTGGTGGTGCGGTGAGAACTGGTTGAGCATGGTAAGATTGGGCGGAGCTGCGTTGGCGTAATGGCATGGCTTCTAGCTGTCGCTCTGTGTTGGCCGGGACGAGAGCACGGGCATCGTGGTCTTCCACAGGCTCCATGTTGAGGTTGAAGGGGACGACTTCTCAATCATCGTGGTACTTCTTAGACATTGGAGCAGCAAGGAACTAATCAAGCTCTAATTGAAGGAGAGAAGGCTTTGTGGCTTGGTGTTTGAAAACTGAGGTCAGGGGTCTTGTTTATATAGGGGTCAAAAAGTGCCTGTAGGGGTTGTTCGGGTTGCTCCCGTCGATGTGCGTGCGAAACTTTCCATCTGAGGGATTATTCGGATTACCATAAGTGTATTTTCCATAACAGAGAAAATCGAGACCGAGGGGGAACAGGAGCTGGGCGCCCGCCCACCCAATCTGGGCGCACGCCCTCTCTCTGGCCCCTCTGTGGGCCCACTTCCTCGAGCGTGTTTCTAGATGCAAAACTATTTAGGAAAATATATGTATGACCCAAAAACGTCAGCTTAAAAGTGTCGGACTCTAATTCTCCATGGGAAGGTAAAAATGGACTACGTCTATTTCTTCTAATTCTTTATTGAGTTATCATAGACCTCCAGTCCTCGATTAATTCCCTCACTAGGCAGCTCTCTAACCACAACACCATTATACTAGGCTTTAGGCAGGAACTTGCCAGTGCCAACAAGAAGATCAAGGAATTAGAGCGCCGTTAAGTTATCTAGATTAGACCTTGAGGCAATGCATCTTAGTTATCTATCTTTAAATTCGGTTTAGGTTTACTATTATTATCAGTTTGCTATCAGTCTTTTGTAATAAATGCCTCAAGATCAATAAAGAATATTATTCTTATTATTATTATTATTATTATTATTATTATTATTATTATTATTATTATTATTATTATTATTATTATTATTATTATTATTATTATTATTATTATTATTATTATTATGTCTTGTGTGTCTCTACTTTATTTTTGTAAGAAAGCAGAAAACAAGTATGGGGGAGATCCCTTGACATGCCAAACACACCACTCCACGATTCAGGTACACACTCTGCACACTTTACACATACATTTATTTTGGATTATGTAGAATATTGTTTCCGACATGATAAAATAAAAAGATTAAAATATTTCTAATCATGATCAATCTCAATCTATGATATTTCCTGAAAACTTGCAATTATTATAAAATCATTTTAAAACCCTGTGTTACTTAAGTCAATTGGAATATGTGATGATAGAGTATGAGTTTCTTATTCTTGATATCATTGTTGCTTGGAGAATTTATTTCAAAATATTCAAATTTCTAGCTACCATCCTCAGTGTTTTATATGCCTGATAAAACTGAAAATATTAATTATGATTATAAAAGCTATCTGCTCTGTATTGAGTTTGTTCAAAATGAGTTAGATCCTTGTTGAGAGATTTATCATGCTCCTAAGATCAAGACATTATTTCAGTAAGATTCACTCTTCCGAAGTATTATTGCATTAGAGGCATGGGCTATGCAAAAATAGAAATATTTCGAGGAAATAAAAAGGAGCAAGTGCTCGATAACCTCGCAGAAAAAAAATGGACAAGTGTCCGGTAGTAGAATTAGGGGTACCTCAGTATCCACTTAAAAAAAAAGAGAGAAAAATGATAGCCCATGGTCCCTCTAATAAGCAATATGCCAGCAAGAGTTGACAAAGATTTTAATTTCAAAGTCTTTGATCTAAGAGTATGACATTCCCCTCCTCGGATCCCGTTTTGATCAGGCAATAAATGCAAAGTAAGAATGCTTGAGAATTTTTGCAAAATAAAACAGCCTCATGAGATATATGTAAAAGCTAATGAGTGATCTAAGAGAACCTATGAGGATAAAAAGGTATGCTAACTTTCTTTCAAAAATATACAAAAACTCCAAGTGACAGGATTGAGAAGAAATGATCTTTACTCTTAACCATAAACATCCCTGACTATGGTACACAGTTGATTTTTAACACCCTGCAAATATAAAGAATGTTTTTAAATGTTTACCCCAGATATTTTTCTTAACCATCCTTTTCTCGAGGACGAGTAAAAGCCTAAGTATGGGGGTATTTGTTGACGGTTCTTAAGTATCAATTTTAATTATCAAATAAACAAGAGAAAGGACCAATATGCAACCAACACCTAGAATTAGGGTTTGATCTGACAGAATTCCACGAGTTTTGTTGTTTATCTGTTTCTGCAGGGGGATATAAGGAAATAAGGAAGAAAGGCCCACATGTCGGGATTACATAGAGATATCAACGCACCACACGATTTTACATCATCTAGAAGACTCCAGACGCCACGAGACCGAAGCGGAGGCGAAACGGGGCCAGGCCCAGGGCGCCCGCCCTGGTAGCCTGGGCGCCCGCCCCCCTCTGGAGCCAGATCAGGACTCTCTTCGCTCGGGATATTCCACCGACCTACTGGATCAAAAAAAACATAGTACCACCTCGCCTATCGACCCAAAAATGCAAAGAAGGGGAGGACTATATAAGCAAGGCCCCCTGGCCCCTGGAGAAGACATGAAGAAATTATCATAGAGACTGAGGGATGTCCTCGAAGGAAAACCTCTTCTCTAATTAATATTTCTTTTTTAGGCTTAGCAACCAATGTAAGGTAGAAATAGATCTTCTAGTTTCTACTAGATTGAGAGAGATAGAGTGGAGGTGAAGAGTGGAGGAAGCCCAGCCTGTCGGTGTCTACTCCAAGCTTGTACCTGTGGGATCAAGTTCTCCTAACCCGAAGCTTGCTCCTAGGATTCTTCAGTAATTCGACTTCTAAATTCTAGTAAGTTCTTGTTTTATTGTTCTTATGGTTTATGAGTTTACTTTACTCTCTTCGCGTAGAGTTTAGAGTAATCATTGCTGGCGTAAACATGGTGTTTAGGCCGGGGTACTCATAGATATTCCCTGACTAGCTGGACCGTGGTAGTAGTGAGGAACGTGACAATTCCGAGCTACCTTTGTAGATCACATCTCGTTAGCAGGAAGGATAGGGTTTATAGGTGCGGGTTGAACATCCTTTGTGGTGTCTAGATTCCGTTAGCCTCCCCATTAGAATAGTAGATCATCCTTACCAAGGTTAGAAGGAGACTACGGTTGCAGTCTTCTCTATTTATCACTCACATCGAAAGACATTCTTTGTGCCTAAAGGTTAGTAGTAATAGACCGGTTAGTCAGATGCACTCTTTCTCCTAGTGGTAAAAAAATAAATACGATACTCTGGATAATTTCCTGGGTGAAGTGCTCACCGATATCCGTGCGCTTGCGGATCAATTCCTTATTGCGTTCCCAAATATCAACAGTGTTGTTAAGTCTACGTTGGGGTTCTTGAGAGGGTGAAACAGAAGGATCTGTTGGAATACGATGGGTACAAATCATAGGACTGATTCCTGTAAGATCTTGGAGTGAGTAGCCGAACACTGAGTGATGTTTCTCAAGAATGGTCATTAATCGCAACGTTTGATCCTGAGTGAGTTTATCGCTAATGATTACAGGGAACTCTGGATTATTGTTTAGGAAAGCATATGTAAGACCGGGTGGTAAAGTTTTAAGCTCTATGAGGGGTCTAGGTGTTTCTGCAAACTCATCTAAGGGTTCAGGTTCAGAAGGTTCGGCTTCTTCTTCTATGAAGAAAGGAGTTTCGTCTTCTAAGTCTGGTTCTTCTAGAAGCTCTAGAGATGCAGCCTTTTCCTCCTCCATAGGATCAGCCAAAAGATATGATTCGGCCTTATTGTTTAAGGAGTGTGAAATTGTTATTGGGAATTTAAAGGTTTTTCCAAAAGAAATGTGTAGCTTTCCAGTATGACCTTCATAAAGGAGTCTTCTAAAAGGTTGTCCTATCAACAGGTCGAAGTCCCATGTATCAAAGATATAGAAGTTCAAATGAACCATTGAGCCTTCTACTGTAAGAGGTAGGACATTAATAATTCCAAGACTGTGGACTAATCGTATCGAAGATTCCTTTATGACCTTTGTTGTGGGGGTTAAGACAAGAGTTTTAAATAGTTTAAGTGCAAAAGATTCAGACATGATGTTGATCCCCACAATAGGATTATAAAGAGCATTAAATCAATCAGAATTATAAGCACAGCGTATAGTTATAGAGGGTGTGTCCAAACGGATCACATCAGAGGTAAGCTCTGATTCCTCCAACCATTCGCTACTCATGACTGAGATAAGCTCTCTCAATTGATATTCCCTGGACAAATAAATGCTAAACTGGCCGTTTTGGGGTTTGTCAATAGAATGGTAGTTTGAAATATTTCCAAAATTGGCAAAAAGATCGGATTCTATATCCAGCATGAAGTCCGGTGGTGGAATTTCTTCCTCTTGTGTCTCAGAACTTGGGATAGCTAAAGTAGATGAAGAATTTGGCAGAGTGTCTACTTCGGCTTCGTAGGTTTCATCATGAAGGGTATTATCCATCTCAACTTCTAGGATTCTATCTAGGATCACTCTAGCTTCATTAGTAGGGATTCGAAAGAAAGAACCTCTAGACATTGTGTGTAGCATTTGTTTGTGATCTTTCTGAAGACCTCGGAAAAAGTGGAATAAAAGAACAGGGTCTTCAAGATTAAGGTTTGGACCAGATTCTAAAAGATTAGAAAAACGTTTCTAGGATTTTCCCAAAGTTTCATTATCTTTTTGTTTAAAAGATAGGACTTCGAGTCTAAGGTCGGCTATACGGTCAAGGGAATAGAAATCTAGACAAAAGTTGGCTCGTAAAACTCCCCATTCACCTCATTGTTGACTTACCTTCTGACTGTACCCTTGTCTAGCTTCACCCCTTAAAGAAAAAGGAAAAAGCTTCCAACGTAAAGTTTTATCAGAAATGCCTTCAATGCGAAGACAATCACATGTTTGCTCAAAATCTATAATATGAAGGTAAGGGTTTTCGTCTTCCTTTCCCGAAAAAGATAGGTTTTGAATCATGGCAATCAACCTAGAACTTAACTTATACTGGGATGTTTGGATAGGCTGTGATGACTCCCATGGTAAAAGGTCAGTTACTGAAGGGATTGCAGACTCATGGATCGATTTAGAATTTTGGTTTTCCATAAGGTAAGAGTAAAGAAAATAAATAAAGAATATAAAAGATAAGAAAAGATAAAAGTATAGATACAAGCTAGTAGTAAGACTCAAGGTTATCCCAGCAACCATCTTTCTCCCCGGCAACGGCGCCAAAAATGCTTGTTGATATTTGGGAACGCAATAAGGAATTGATCCGCAAGCGCACGGATATCGGTGAGCACTTCACCCGGGAGGTTATCCAGAGTATCGTATTTATTTTTTGACCACTAGGAGAAAGAGTGCATCTGACTAACCGGTCTATTACTACTAACCCTTTAGGAAACAAAGAATGTCTCTCGATGTGAGTGATAAATAAAGAAGACTGCAACCATAGTCTCCTTCTAACCTTGGTAAGGATGATCTACTGTTCTATTGGGGAGGCTAACGGAATCTTGACACCACAAAGGATGTTCAACCCGCACCTATAAACCCTATCCTTCCTGCTAACGAGATATGGTCTGCAAAGGTAACTCGGAATTGTCACGTTCCTCACTACTACCACGGTCCAGCTAGTCAGGGAATATCTATGAGTACCCCAACCTAAACACCACGTTTACGCCAGCAATGATTACTCTAAACTCTACGTGAAGAGATTAAAGTAAACTCATAAACCAGAAGAACAATAAAACAAGAACTTACTAGAATTTAGAAGTCGAAATACTGAAGAATCCTAGGAGCAAGCTTCGGGTTAGGAGAACTTGATCCCGTAGGTACAAGCTTGGAGTAGACACCGACAGGCTGGGCTTCCTCCAATCTACACCTCCACTCTATCTCTCTCAATCTAGTAGAAACTAGAAGATCTATTTCTACTTTACATTGGTTGCTAAGCCTAAAAAGAAATATTAATTAGAGAAGAGGTTTTCCTTCGAGGGCACCCCTCAATCTCTATGATAATTTCTTGTCTTCTCTAGGGGCCAGGGGGGTCTCCTTATATAGTCTTCCTCCTCTATGCGTTTTTGGGTCGGTAGGCGAGGTGGTACTATATTTTCCTTGATCCAATAGGTCGGTGGAACATCCCATGCGAAGAGAGTCCCGATTGGCATCGAACAGGGGACGGGCGCCCAGGTCACCAGGGCGGGTGCCCTGGGCCTGGCCCCTTTCGGCCTCTGTTTTCTTCCCGTGGCTTCTGGAGTCTTCTAGATGGTAGAAAATCGTGCGGTGCATTGATATCTCTATGTAATCCCGACATGTGGGCCTTTCTTCCTTATTTCCTGATAACCCCCTGCAGAAATAGATAAACAACAAAACTCGTGGAATTCTGTCAGATGAAACCCTAATTCTAGGTGTTGGTTGCATATTGGTCCTTTCCCTTGTTTATTTGATAATTAAAATTGATACTTAAGAACCGTCAACACCTGCGTCTGATTGTATTGATCTGGGATGAGTTGAATTATGTTGCGTTCTCTAATGGGGGGTCCCTTGCCTCTCTTTATATAGTCCAGAGGGAAGAGTTACAGATCTAGATACTAATCCTAGTCGGTTACAATTGCCATAGATAATACGATATCAATCTCTATTCTAACCGACTAGAATCCTGCTTGATCTCCACATCTTGTTTCCTTGCGTGAAACTCCAGGTAGTTGGATCAAGCCTCAAGCTGTCTCGTAATGGGCCAAATATCCTGGCCCAAGCCTAGCCATAAGGGTATAGGGGTTTATACCCCCCAGCTAGTCCCTGAGCTCCATGTATTATGATGTAACAAGCCATCTTGAACTTCTTCGACCAGTGATGCTCGACGTCTTCAACCAGCAGGAAAATTGCCCGAACAGTTGCAACGGTATTTTTACGAACCCAAAAAATAGTTGATCAACATCAACGTCGAAGAAGCAGGTTTGTTTGAATAATGCAGGGTGCTCTTAATTAAAAAAGATTTCTTTCCTGATGAAGTGTGCCAACTTTACTTTTTTGAAAAGTGTAGCGTCTCAAAAAGCAAGCATACTCACCGCAAGGTGAAGTGTGCCCACTTAGTCCCCGAGTCTGGTAGTACGTGATGTAGTCACGTGGTGCCAGGGTCTAAAAAATAAAAATCCTCATAAAAATTTTGATGCTGAGATGCATCGCCAGATGCATCGTGCCGATGTAGTCCTTGAGCTTGCTGGAAGGCGAAGTATGAACCTTGTAGCAAGGTCTAAAAGATTAAAACCACCCCTCAACTGTATGCAGAGCCAACTCGTATGTAATTAATAATCAACATAAATCCTCTGCTTCAAAAATAGAGTAATCGACCAATCCCCGAGCATACCGTGCTCGGTAGTCGATGCAGTCCACAGTCACATTAAGCAGACTGGTCGACCAGTCCCCGAGCATACAGTACTCGGTGGTTGGTGCAGTCCCTAGCTTCATTAGGTAGACTAGTCGACCAGTCCCTGAGCATACCACGCTTGGTGGTCGGTGCAGTCCCTCGCTTCATTGGGCAGACTGGTCGACCAGTCCCCGAGCATATCGTGCTCGGTGGTCGGTGCAGTCCCCATCTTCTGAATGAATCCAAACAAACTCTTAACCTCAATAAAGCCATTTGTTTAAATTTGGAATCATCATATCCCTTCATTAATTTGTGACGTGACAAGGCGTCCGGCCATCTTGTCAGTTTGGCGCATGAAAAGGGGTGCCATCTGACAGCACGACCGTTCATCACGCGGACCGAAACAAAAGTAGTTCCAACAATCATTAAAAATGCGATGAATTTACTGCAACAGAAATTGGAAACTAAAACACCATTCTTGCCGCATAAACCGCACAGTTCCCTAAGATTTGGGAAGTGGAAGAGGTGGTTCCTCCGTTATAAATAGCCGAAGTGTAGTGCTAGATCTTCATCCAGCAGTTGCCTACCAGCCTCTCGCCTTCGTCATCTTTGGTCATTCCTTGTGCACTAGATCCAGTTCGTCCTTGCTTGAGCGAGATGGACAAGAGTGACTCCAAGAAGAGGGCTGAAATGATAGTGAAGGAGTGGAAGAAGTCCCGGTGCACTCCCAAATTCCTCAACGACCTTGTCGAGATGGGGTTGCTTCACAACCAGGAGCTCGGCGGCTGGAGGGCGCTAGTGGGAGAAAGCTACCCAAACCCCAAAGCCGGTGAGATTGTTGTCTTCGAAGATTTTTTAAGAGGGGTTTTGGGGTGTCGGAGCATCCATTTGTTCAGGGCTTGCTTCTCTACTACGAGATTGGGATTTGCCATCTGCACCCAAACTCGATTCTTCTGGTAGCAACTATCATTCATCTTTGTGAGGCTTTTGTGGGGATCGAACCACACTTCAATTTGTTTCGGTACCTTTTCTGCTTGAGAAGGAAAGGAGTAGTTGGAGGCTCCAAGATTGTAGGTGGAGTATACCTCAATCTGCATGACGGGATGAAGAACCGCTATCTCAGCTGCCCCTAGAACACATCCCTTACTGAATGGTATAGGAGGTTGTTCTATATTCGAGAAGAGCCAGGGAGTACCACGTTCTGCGACGTTGCCTACATTCTAGAGAAGAGGACCAGCTAGACAGACCAACCAGAGTACACCGATCAGGTGGAAGAGTTGATGAACCTGATCGAGTGGTCGTGTTTGGATGGTCCTGGCGTCATCGGCAACTTCCTTAGCCGATGAGTTCTGCCATGCCAGAGGAGGGTCCACTCGGCCTATGAGTACCAAGGAAGCCAGGACTCGACCAGGATGCACAAGGACAACCTAGAAAAGCCAGAAATTTAGCGCTGGATCAACAAGCTATTCAATCTTGCGGACAACAGCTTCGTACGCAGCGACAACCGGATGCATGCGTACAAATTGGGTCGACCAGCTCCGAAGGTAAGGAATGAATTTACTCATCTTGCCATTTTTTTGACTGTCATTCTCTTCCGCTGACATCTTGTTATCATCGCGTTGCAGATTGGAGATATTGACCGGGTGACAGTGTATGTATCACTGGCTCCTGGCATGGAGCACCCGATGGGGGTAGAACCGCCTATGGACAATGCTGCTCAGTGTTTCCAATACACTAGCAGTGATGAAGACGACAATCGACCGACACTGACCACTGATGATAGGGTAACCGCAAGAGGTCGATGGCTCAAGAGCCATCCCGAGTAGGAGCGGCGCCAGGAGAATCGGCGCAAGGACCCTCAAGCAGCCACGGCTCAGCCTCAGGAGCTCGGTCGTCGAAGCGTCGACGACTATTCTGAGTCATTGATGACGACGATGAGGAAGAGGAGGCGGCCCCAACCCTGGTTTGCAAGCGGAGGAGCCACCCAGAAGCGGTCCCAGCTCGTGTTGAATGAGCTACCAAAGACCCCCCACCACACACGCCCTTGTCGAGCAGGCGAGCCTAGACTAGGCGAAACCAGCAGTGGCCACCGGCCGTGCCAGGTGGAGGATCTTCTCAACATCACATAGGAGCTCCAACCTGTAAGTAGAAAGATACAACTATGTCTTTCACAATGTTAAAATTCCAGCATGTTAATAATTGGATGGTTCTTGTAGCACCGTCTCGGATGTTGACCCCATCGCTGTTTTGGGCTCGAGGCCATCTGAGCTGGCCAACATGGAGCAGGCCACCATGGGAGGAGCTGCCACAGATCAGCCTACTGCTCAACCCACAGCTACCCAGACTGTTGAAGAAGTCACTGCGGATGCCCCGACCCGGGAGGAGATTGATGCGGCTGTCCCAACCAGGGAAGAGAGTGCTGTGGGCGCTCCCCCACTGAGCAGTGAAGTGGAAGAGGAGGTCAGACCTTCATCCCTTGCTCAAGTAGGGGAGCCATCCGCCGAGGTTAGAGCACCAGACAACGCACTTGACCTTGGGAAGGGACCGATGACATCCTCGGCCATGGTGGGGTGGAGCGCACAGGGCGAGGAGGCCCAAGCCGACTCCAAGGACGAAGAGGAGGAGATCCAGGGGCATCCCCATGATGGTCACCAACACATTTACGTCTAGCGTCAGCACGGGGACCTCTGGGCTGGTCATGAGGAAATCGTAGAGGTTGAAGAGGCGGAGAGAGTGGAATGAGCCGCCAAACGTCTTGTCAGCGAAGTGATGGTAAGTGACCTCCTAACTTGTAAATAGAAAGTGCTATCATAACTTTGTAACGTGTGTATGGATGTATGTAATCCGCAGGATGCAACTAAGACAGCAAAATATCGTAAAAGATGTTTCGACCAAATTGAGGGGATCATGGCCGAGAACAAGGCCTTGATCGGGGTGGTAGACCGCCTTTGGATAGAGGCCGAGAAGGTGGTCATGGAAAAAGCTGCTCAAGAAGAGCAGATGATGGACTTGTCTCGGCGACTAGCCGACAAGGATCACGAGAAAAGGGGTGATTTTATGATATTAGACATGTGGACTAGTAAAGATGTCAATCTAATCCTAGGACGTCCCTTTCTTAATACTATTAATGCTTGCATTTTCATTGGTTCTGGAAAAATTCAAATGACTCTTTGTTAACTCTTCTTAGCGTCACTACCTAGGATTGTCAGTCCTTCGCACAGCACTAGAAATGCTTGTGACACCAGAAGTGGCAAACGGTTTCACCGCAAGCGGACAGTGGTCAATGTAGCACTTCACCAGGAGTATTCCTGGTATCGTATTTTCCACGGGGAACAAGAACTGGATTAACTAGACCAATTGAGTTGTCGGATGATGATCAAAGGGCTTAGGATTGGGTGGAGAGGTATTTCTAGTATTTGGCTTCTGGCTAAGCTATCCTAAGTATACTAAGAGTTAAGTCCCTTCCTACTGTGGCCGATAGGTGAAAAGGGTGTGGCGAAACACTTCCCTATGCAGGTACCATGCAGGCCAACTATTATTTGCAACTTGCATAACAACACACTGAAGAGAACTCCTAATGTCCAGCAAAGGCCTGTCATGCTTCTCTATTGGCGTTCTTCAGGTGCGACAAGAAGTCCACAAGGGTAGACTTAGTCTAGACACCACGTCTACAATAATTCTACTACTGTAGACCCAACAAAGATTTCGAGCACTTCACACAAGGCAAAGCAATGTGCCAGTAGGCCGGTTGTATACTTGAAATAAACTAAGACAGAAAGTAAATACTGGAAGTACTCAGATGAAAGGCAACTAGAAAGAAGACTTACTAGAAGACAAGCATCCACTGAGGCGCTCCTGGAAGAAGACTCCCGACAGGCCGGGACTCCTTCTTAGGGAACTCCTCACTCTCTTCCCTCTATTCTCAAACTTAGCTAAGAGTAGCTCTTCCTAAGATACATCATGCTTAACTAGGCTCTCTAAGGGGGTATTTATAGGGGAGAGATGGAGTTGGGGCTACTCCAGCACCACTTCAGTAATCCGCGTGACCTCCAGCATGCACCGTTGGATAAACCGACCTTGGAACCGCCATATGATCAATGGTTGGGGATTTCCATCACATGTTCATCATGGGGACGTCAGTGGGAGTGAACTGACACAAGATGGGGCCCACATGTAGGTCGACCGATCTGACATTTGGATGACAGTGGGTCCCACTGACCTTCTGGAAGGTCCTTAGTTCAGTGGGAGGCTGGGCCAGGTGGCATGACCCGATTGGTCGGTCGGCCGACCGACCATTGGGGCACGTGGCCCACCATTAGCATCTTGGTGGTGTCCCCACTTGTCATGTGAAGTGTTCTCCAAAGTTGAGTCTGGTTGCACACTCGTTTGCTTCCATGTGGGCCCAAGGATCCATGTGCTAAGTGTTGAACCATTGAGGGCAAGCACACTTGGATCCAAGGGTTGGGATTGACTCCTTGGAGTATGCCATGGCTCATGCCATGTGTTGACGGTTCTTAAGTATCAATTTTAATTTTCAAATAAACAAGAGAAAGGACCAATATGCAACCAACACCTAGAATTAGGGTTTGATCTGATAGAATTCCACGAGTTTTGTTGTTTATCTGTTTCTGCAGGGGGTTATCAGGAAATAAGGAAGAAAGGCCCACATGTCGGGATTACATAGAGATATCAACGCACTGCATAATTTTCTACCATCTAGAAGACTCCAGAAGCCACGGGAAGAAAGCAGAGGCCGAAAGGGGCTAGGCCCAGGGCGCCCGCCCTGAGGACCTGGGCGCCCGCCCCCCTCTGGACTCCGTTCGGGACTCTTTTCACACACGACGTTCCACCGACCTAAAGGATCAAGGATAACCATCCAATCAATGTCGGTTTGATCCAATGGCTCACGTTCACTTGAGGGGACTATAAAACCAGACCCCCTAGCCCCAGGAGGAGACAAGTTTATCATAGAGTTGAGGGGATCCCTCGAAGGAGAACCTTTTATCTAAATAAAATTTCTTTTTAGGCTTAGCAACCAATGTAAGTAGAAATAGATCTTCTAGTTTCTACTAGATTAAGAGAGATAGAGTGGAGGTGTAGATCGGAGGAAGCCCGGCCTGTCGGTGTCTACTCCGAGCTTGTACCTGCGGGATCAAGTTCTCCTAACCCGAGGCTTGCTCCTAGGATTCTTCAGTATTTCGACTTCTAAATTCTAGTAAGTTCTTGTTTTATTGTTCTTTTGGTTTATGAGTTTACTTTAATCTCTTCGCGTAGAGTTTAGAGTAATCATCTCTAGCGTAGACGTGGTGTTTAAGCTAGGATACTCATAGATATTCCCTAACTAGCTAGACCGTGGTAGTAGTGAGGAACGTGATATTTCCGAGTTACCTTTGTAGACCATATCTCGTTAGCAGGAAGGATAGGGTTTATAGGTGCGGGTTGAACATCCTCTGTGGTGTCTAGATTCCGTTAGCCTCCCCAATAGAACAGTAGATCATCCTTACCAAGGTTAGAAGGAGATTACGGTTGTAGTCTTCTCTATTTATCACTCACATCGAGAAACATTCTTTGTTGCCTAAAGGGTTAGTAGTAATAGACCGGGTTAGTCAGATGCACTCTTTCTCCTAGTGGTAAAAAAATAAATACGATACTCTGGATAACTTTCCGGGTGAATTGCTCACCGATATCCGTGCGCTTGCGGATCAATTCCTTATTGCGTTCCCAAATATCAATAAGCATTTCTGGCGCCGTATAAATACGGTTTGCTAAGATAACCTTGAGTCTTACTACTAGCTTGTATCTATACTTTTATCTTTTCTTATCTTTTATATTCTGTATTTATTTTCTTTACTCTTATCTTATCGAAAACCAAAATTCTAAATCGATCCATGAATCTGCATTCCCTTCAGTAACTGACCTTTTACCATGGGAGTCATCACAGCCTATCCAAACATCCCAGTATAGGTTTGGTTATAGGTTGATTTCCATGATTCAAAACCTATCTTTTTCGGGAAAGGAAGACGAAAACCCTTACTTTCATATTAGAGATTTTGAGCAAACATGTGATTGTCTTCGCATTGAAGGCATTTCTGATAAAACTTTACGTTGGAAGCTTTTTCCTTTTTCCTTAAGGGGAGAAGCTAGACTACGGTACAGTCAGAAGGTAAGTCAACAACGAGGTGAATGGGGAGTTTTACGAGCCAACTTTTGTCTAGATTTTTATTCCCTCGACCGTATTGGCGACCTTAGACTCGAAGTCCTATCTTTTAAACAAAAAGATAATGAAACTTTGGGAAAATCCTGGAAACATTTTTCTGATCTTTTAGAATCTGGTCCAAACCTTAATCTTTCACAAACAAATGCAACACACAAAGTCTAGAGGTTCTTTCTTTCGCATCCCTACTGATGAAGCTAGAGTGATCCTAGATAGAATCCTAGAAGCTGAGATGGATAATACCCTTCATGATGAAACCTAGGAAGCCGAAGTAGACACTCTGCCAAATTCTTCATCTACTTTAGCTATCCCAGGTTCTGAGCCACAAGAGGAAGAAATTCCACCACCGGACTTCATGCTGGATATAGAATCCGATCTTTTTGCCGATTTTGGAAACATTTCAAACTACCATTCTACTGACAAACCCCAAAACGGACAGTTTAGCATTTATTTGCCAAGTGAATATCAATTGAGAGAGCTTATCTCAGTCATGAGTAGCGAGTGGTTGGACGAATCAGAGCTTTCCTCTGATGTGATCCGTTTGGACACACCCTCTATAACTATACGCTGTGCTTATAATTCTGATCGATTTAATGCTCTCTAATGTCTGAATCTTTTACACTTAAACTATTTAAAAATCTTGTCTTAACCCCCACAACAAAGGTCATAAAGGAATCTTCGGGACGATTAGTCCCCAGTGTTGGAATTATTAATGTCCTACCTCTTACGGTAGAAGGCTCCATGGTTCATTTGAACTTCTATATCTTTGATACATGGGACTTCGACGTGTTGATGGGACAACCTTTTAGAAGACTCCTTTATGAAGGTCATACTGAAAAGGTACACATTTCTTTTGGAAAAGCTTTTAACATCCCAATAACAATTTCACACTCCTTAAACAATAAGGCCGAGTCATATCTTTTGCCTGATCCTATGGAGGAGGTAAAGGCTGCATCTCTTGAACTTTTAGAAGAATCAGACTTCGAAGACGAAACTCCTTTCTTCATAGAAGAAGAAGCCGAACCTTCTGAACCTGAACCCTTAGATGAGTTTGCAGAAACACCTAGACCCCCCATAGAGCTTAAAACTTTACCACCCGGTCTTATCTATGCTTTCCTAAACAATAATCTAGAGTTTCCTGTGATCATTAGCGATAAACTCACTCAGGAGCAAACTCTGCGATTAATGACCATTCTCGAGAAACATCACTCAGTTTTCGGCTACTCACTCCAAGATCTTACAGGAATCAGTCCTATGATTTATACCCGTCGTATTCCAACAGATCGTTCTGTTTCACCTTCTCGTGAACCCCAACGTAGACTTAACAACACTATGAGAGAGGTAGTTAAAAAGGAAGTTATAAAGTTGCTGCATGCAGGGATTATATATCCTGTGCCGCACAGTGAGTGGGTGAGCCCAGTTCAAGTTGTGCCTAAAAAGGGAGGCATGACTGTTATTATGAATGAAAAGAACGAGCTAATTCCGCAACGCACCGTCACAGGATGGCAGATGTGCATAGACTATAGAAAACTAAACAAAGCCACGAGAAAGGATCACTTTCCTTTACCTTTCATAGATGAGATGCTAGAGCGATTAGCGAACCATTCGTTCTTCTGTTTCTTAGATGGATATTCAGGGTATCATCAGATCCTGATCCATCCCGATGATCAAAGCAAAACCACTTTTACATGCCCATATGGAACTTATGCTTACCATAGAATGTCTTTTGGGTTATGTAATGCACCAGCTTCTTTTCAAAGATGCATGATGTCTATATTTTCTGATATGATTGAAGAGATTATGGAAGTTTTCATGGATGATTTCTCTGTTTATGGAAAAACTTTTGATAGTTGTCTTGAAAATTTAGACAAGGTTTTGCAAAGATGTGAAGAAAAGCACTTAGTCCTTAATTGGGAAAAATGTCATTTCATGGTTAGGGAAGGAATAGCGCTAGGACACCTAGTGTCTGAAAGAGGTATTGAGGTAGACAAACTAAAATTGAAGTAATTGAATAACTACCTCCACCTGTGAATATAAAAGGAATTCGAAGCTTTCTTGGCCATGCTGGTTTTATCGTAGATTCATAAAAGATTTTTCATTCATTGCTAGACCACTTACTCTTTTGCTAGCCAAGGATGCTCCTTTCGAATTTGATGATGCATGTCTAACATCTTTTAATTTATTAAAGAAAGCACTCATCTCTGCACCAATCATTCAACCCCCTGATTGGTCGTTGCCTTTTGAAATTATGTGTGATGCTAGTGATTATGCTGTGGGGGCAGTTTTGGGGCAAACTAAAAATAAGAAGCATCATGCAATTGCTTATGCCAGTAAAACTTTGACAGGAGCTCAACTTAACTATGCAACCACTGAAAAAGAGCTTCTGGCTGTTGTCCTTGCCATTGATAAATTTAGATCTTATTTAGTTGGTGCTAAAATAATTGTTTACACTGATCATGCTACACTAAAATATTTGCTCACTAAAAAAGATGCTAAACCTCGCCTGATTAGATGGATCTTATTACTCCAAGAATTTGACTTAGAAATAAAAGATAAAAAGGGAGTAGAAAATTCTGTTGCTGATCACTTGTCTAGAATGTATTTTAAAAGTCCACAGGAAACCCCCATCAATGATTCACTCCGAGACGACATGCTCTACGGGATTAACAGGTCTGACCCCTGGTATGTAGATATTGTTAATTTTATGGTTTCAGGGTATGTACCGCCAGGAGCAAACAAGAAGAAGCTTATTCAAGAAAGTCGTTCACATATATGGGATGAGCCATACCTCTTCCGAGTATGCTTTGATGGCTTACTCAGGAGATGTGTGACCACTGAGGAAGGATGGAAGATCATCGACAGATGTCATTCATCACCATATGGAGGTCATTGTTGATGGTCCTTAATGCTCACATTTAACCGTTAACTAATCATGGAAAAGGATCCAAATGCAACCAACACCTAGACTTAGGGTTTTATCTGACAGAATTCCACGAGTTTTGGTGTTTGTCTATTTCTGCAGGGAGTTATCAGGAATTATGGAAGAAAGGCCCACACGTCGGGTTTACATAGAGATATTAACGTGCCGCGCAATTTTCTACCATCTAGAAGACTCCAGAAGTCACGGGAACGAACGGGAGGCCGATCGGGCTCGGAGGCAGGGCGCCCGCCCAACTCTCCTGGGCGCCCGCCCAGCTACAGTGTCCAATTCGGACCCGTTTCGCGTATTATGCTCCACCGACCTAATACTTCAAGGAAAACCACACGATCAATGTCGGTTTGATCCGACGGCCCAGATTCACTTGAAGGGACTATAAAACCAGACCCCCTGGCCCCTGGAGATCATACCTCTTCTACAGAATCAAAGTTAGGGTTTCAATTCTTCATCCAAGTAGAGAGGATCCCTCTAGTTCTAGTTCTACCTCTAGTTCATCTAGATCTAGTTCTAGTTCATCTAGTTCTAGTTCTAGTTCTAGTTAGTTCTAGTTGTAATCTAGAAAATAGGGAGAGAGAAGAGGAGAGAGGAGGAGGAGCCGGATCTGTCGGATCTTCCTCAACATTGTACTTTTGCAGCAACTGGTTCGTTCTTCATCGTTCTCCAGGTTCTTCAATTCATAATCCTGAGTTCTTTAATTACTTTTATTTACATTCAAGTTATTTATTGGATTCCCGCTTGCATCAAGTGCTCTAATCTTTGCAACATTAGAGTAGTAATTAATAGATTAGACGTGGTGTTTAGTCTTGCAATTACCTGGAATTGCACCCAATCCTGCGGATTGTTGTGGTAGCCCTAGGGTAGTGACAGCCCTAACGGTCGACGTATTCCACCTCGTTCGGATTGGTGTTTGTAGGACCGTAGTCAGAGCTTCCTAGCCCCCTTCTCATCTCTTTCTGTGGTTAGTGTTCTGATGTCCCGAAATAGATAATCTTGAAGTAATTCTTGATTCTTAGATCAACTAGAGAACTCTCAGGAAACTTCCTCTCTTCCCACCAAAAATAATTATATAGTTATCCTTGGGCGATCTTGGATCTTAATTAGTACACTCACGTTCTCTGTGGAAAATCGATACTCTGGAATACTCCCGGGTGAAGGCTACATCGGTATCCGTGCGCTTGCGGATTTTTCTGTTTGCGTTTAAAATACCCAACAAGCTTTCTGGCGCCGTTGCCGGGGAACGGTAGCTGTGCTAGTTTCGAACCAAGTCGTCCATGTATCCATCTTCTTTTCCTTTTTTTACCACACTCACCTTACCATTTGCACCACACCACATGGATTTCACTCCTATCTATAAATTATTTGCTCCAAAGGGTGAGTTATTAGAGCCACCACCATCATCACATCCAATTCTTACAGATGGCTACGACCTCGGCCCTGATCTAATAGCCATGATTCAGGAGCAACCCTTCTCTGGACAAGTAGATGAAGATCCTTACACCCACCTTAGAGAATTCGAGCAGTTGCGCTCTTGCCGATCTATTTCTGGCATGACACAAGAAACCCTTAAATGGAAATTATTTCCGTTCTCCCTTTTGGGAAGAGCAAAGAAGTGGTATGCTCATTCTGTAGGAGGCGTTAATGGAAACTGGGACGAACTTCGGGACAACTTTTGTCTCGCTTTCTTCCCACTCTTTCGAATCGCTGACCTTAGAATCGAAATTCTTACATTCAAACAAGGAGAGAAGGAAACTTTAGGAGCAGCTTGGGCTAGGTTCACAAGCCTTACCAATTTCGGTCCAAACCTTTCCCTGCCTGACCATGTACTGTACTACCACTTTTATCGTGGTCTAAGCAAGGAGGCTGCTCTTCACCTCGACATTGCTTCAGGAGGCTCATTCACACACAAACTCACAGATGAGGGGAGAGCTATCCTAGAAAGAATTCTTGAAAATACCCCTTACACAGGCATTTATGATGAGTTTCCTGAAGGAGAAAAAGAAGTCGAGCCTGATCCTAAACCAAAAGATGAGGAACTTGCAACCGAGTTAGAAATTCCACCTGACCCATCCATTAATTTGGTTGTAGAGAAACCTCCTGATAAAGGAATGCAAAACCAACTAAGGGATGATGAACCACCACCTTTAGAGCATCCCTTTGAATTCGAGGAAGATCTTTTTGAAGATTATGGAAACACCTCGAATTTTCCTATCCAAACACGACCTCTAGCAAGGACCACTCAATCCATTCTAAGAGTAGAATCTGTTGACATAGAACACATCAAAAGCCTATCGGCTATTCTGAGTTATGAATGGCTAACAGAAGCAGAGCTGTCTCTTGAGGTAGCTCGAATCATCACTCCTTCAACCATTCTTCTATGCCAAATTAGAAGGTCCGCTAGGAAGGTCCACTACAATCCATATGTTGGGATAAATGTTATTTCCAAGGAGCTAGCTGACACTCTTTATCCCAACGAGTCCATAACTCCATCCCAAAAACTTTTACAATGTCCATCTAGATTAATTCTAGAAAGCCATGGGGTATTAAGGGCAGTTCCTGTTAGAATCAAGGACTCTGGAATATGTCTAGATTTTCACATTTATGACATACTGGAGATTCCTCTCTTGATTGGTAGACCAATCATGAAACTTCTACAAGAACAACCACAACGAGGTCATTTAGACTTCAAAGTTGGGAATTCCACTATTGTTGTTCCTCTTGCTAGATCAGTTAACACGATAGTGGAACCCAAGCTTGAACCAGATCCTATTGAGGAGATCTTAGTGCTGACTCAAGAGGAGATGACCCAACCATTCTTTAATCATGAACACTTTGTTCAAGAAGAAGAAGAGTTGGTAGAACCCGTTGAGCTAGACAAAAATGAACTACCTTCACCTCCTTCGATAGAATTAAAACCTCTTCCTTCTGGCCTTAGATATATCTTCTTGCACAACAACCCAAACACTCCAGTAATTATCAGTGACAAGCTTTCCGATTGTGAAACACAACAACTTGTCATTGTACTTGAAAGGCATAGATCAGCATTTGGCTACTCTCTCGAAGATCTCACGGGCATTAGTCCCATTCTCTGCACTCATCGTATCCCTATTGATCCTAATTCTACACCTTCAAGGGAGCCGCAGCGGAGACTTAACAATGCTATGCGAGAGGTTGTTAAGAAAGAGGTCCTCAAACTCTATCGTGCTGGGATTATTTATCCTGTGCCACATAGTGAGTGGGTTAGCCCTGTCCAAGTAGTGCCAAAGAAAGGAGGAATGACGGTCGTTAGGAATGAGAAAAATGAACTCATCCCTCAACGAATTGTCACTGGGTGGTGTATGTGTATTGACTATCGAAAACTCAACAAGGCTACAAAGAAAGATCACTTTCCGTTACCCTTCATTGATGAAATGTTGGAACGGCTTGCAAACCACTCTTTCTTTTGTTTCCTTGATGGTTATTCTGGATATCACCAAATCCCAATCCACCCAGATGACCAAGAAAAGACTACCTTTACATGCCCATATGGAACTTATGCATACCGACGAATGTCGTTCGGATTGTGCAATGCTCCAGCTTCTTTCCAACGGTGCATGATGTCTATTTTCTCGGACATGATTGAGAAGATCATGGAGGTTTTCATGGATGATTTTACCGTCTATGGCAAAACCTTCGATCATTGTTTGGAGAATTTAGATAGAGTCTTGCAGCGATGTGAAGAAAAGCACTTAATCCTGAACTGGGAGAAATGCCATTTTATGGTTCAGGAAGGAATAGTGCTAGGACATAAAGTGTCCGAACGTGGTATAGAGGTGGACAAAGCAAAGATTGAAGTTATTGAAAAACTTCCACCTCCCACGAATGTGAAAGGAATCCGTAGCTTTTTGGGGACATGCAGGGTTCTATAGACGCTTTATCAAGAATTTCTCTCAAATTGCTAGACCCCTAACTAATCTCCTAGCTAAGGACGCACCTTTCATCTTTAATGATGAGTGTCATGAATCTTTTCAAACTCTTAAGAAAGCACTCATCTCAGCCCCGATTATCCAACAACCTGATTGGAATCTTCCTTTTGAGATCATGTGTGATGCTAGCGATTTTGCGGTTGGTGCCGTTTTAGGACAAACCAAGGATAAAATGCATTATGCCATATCCTACGCTAGCAAAACCTTATCTGGACCACAGCTCAATTACACTACAACTGAAAAAGAGCTTTTGGCTGTTGTCTTTGCTATAGACAAGTTTAGATCTTACTTAGTGGGGGCAAAGATAATCATCTATTCAGACCATGCTGCTCTCAAGTACCTCCTCACTAAGAAAGATGCTAAGCCTCGTCTAATTCGGTGGATTCTTCTACTCCAAGACTTTGACATAGAAATCCGAGATAGGAAGGGAGTTGAGAATTCTGTAGCCGACCACTTGTCTAGGCTTCAATATAAGGAAACACATGATGAGCTTCCCATAAATGACTACCTAAGGGATGACACCCTACTTAAGATAACACATGCAGATCCATGGTACGCAGACATCGTAAACTTTATAGTAAAAGGCTATGTCCCACCTGGTGCAAACAAAAGGAAGTTGCTTCACGATAGTCGTTTCCACCTTTGGGATGAGCCATATCTTTTCCGAGTCTGCGCTGATGGACTCTTGAGAAGGTGTGTTCCTATGGTTGAGGCTACTCAAATTATGGAAAGATGCCATGCCTCGCCATATGGAGGACACTATGGAGCATTCCGGACACATGCTAAAATTTGGCAAAGTGGTTTTTTCTGGCCAACGATGTATGAAGATACAAAGGACTTTGTCAGGAGATGCCACTGGTGTCAAAAACATGGGAATATTAACTCACGAAATGAAATGCCTCTCACAAATAATCTTCAAGTAGAACTTTTCGATGTTTGGGGCATTGATTTCATGGGGCCATTCCCTATGTCCGGGAATTGCGAGTATATCTTAGTAGCTGTGGACTACGTATCCAAATGGGTAGAAGCCCTACCTTGTCGATCAGCTGATTCAAAACATGCCAAGAGAATGTTCCATGAAGTAATCTTTCCTCGCTTTGGTATACCCCGAATAGTTATAAGCGATGGAGGTTCCCACTTCATCGACAAAATCTTCCGGAAGTACCTAGCCGATCATGGAGTTCGACACAACGTCGCAACACCATACCATCCTCAGACTAGCGGTCAAGCCGAAACATCTAACAAACAAATCAAAAATATTTTACAAAGGACCGTAGATGAGATGGGTAAGGGATGGAAGGACAAACTTCCTGATGCACTTTGGGCATATAGAACTGCATTCAAAACACCCATAGGCATGTCACCTTATCAACTTGTATATGGAAAAACTTGTCATTTGCTTGTGGAAGTAGAATTTAAGGCTCATTGGGCACTCAAGAAATGGAACATGGATCTCCATCTCGCTAGCGAGAATCGTCTGATGCAACTATCTGAGTTAGAAGAATGGAGAGAGAAAGCCTACCACAATTCAAGGATCTATAAAGAGAGAACAAAACGATGGCATGATAAGAGAATCAAGCACAAGGAGTTTAAGCCTGGAGATAAGGTTCTACTATTCAATTCAAGAGTTAAGCTCTTTGGTCATGGTAAGCTACGAAGTAAGTGGGTTGGACCATACAAGGTTATTGACACTTCAACTCATGGAGCTATTACCATCCAAGATGACATAGGTAACACTTTTAAAGTAAATGGTCAACGCTTGAAAATCTATCTCGAGCCACAAAACAACCTGGTAGAGGAACTTGATGTGATGGAGTTCATAGAATTCTCACATTAAGCTCTCATAAGCTCTAGACAATTACCTAACACTTAACATGTTCCATGAGTTTTGTTGTCTATTTGGGTTGTGCAGGATTTTGAAGCTTAAGAAGAGTGAGACCGAACATGCAGGCCACAAGAGTGAACGACTATGTCAACATCCAGCTTGGGGGAGGCACCCCCACGTGTATCTAGATAAGTATTACTTTTCTTCCTTTGGTTTTATTTTCTAGTATTCGGAAATAAATAAATAAATAAAAATGCATAACCATAAAACCAAACAAAGTTTTTCTTTTGAGTAATATACAATAGTTTTGTGTAATCCTAAGTTTTAAATAAAAATAAAAAGAAAGTTTGATTCAAGTCTAGGTAATTGAGAAACATGATATGAGAAGGTCTGAGCTACTATTTAACTTGTTCCAAGTTTTGCTAGAGTTCTGGAGATTTTTATCTTTTGAAAATCTAAAAATTCATAAAAAAAATATATATATATAAATGAGATCATAATACCTAGAGTCTTATAAGATATAAATATTAAAACTGTGGGCACTTGCTTTGTTCAAGCCATTGTTAATTCTTGTAGTTTTGGTTGAGAAAATTATCATGCTCCCAAGATCAAGATCTTTTTGTTTTAAAAATATAAAAGATTCACTCTTCCGAAGTATTATTGCGTTAGAGGCATGGGACTATGCAAAAACTTGATTCGAAAAAAAGAGTGAGACGAGAGGTAAAAATGGACAAGTGTCCGAAGTGGAATTAGGGGTACAAAGATACCCACCTGAGTGGAAAAAAATGGACATGTGTCCGACAGTAGAATTAGGGGTACTTGCTGCCCACTTGAAAAAAAAAAGAGAGACTGAAAAAAAAAGAGAAAAAAAATGATAGCCCATGGTCCCTCTAATAAGCAATATGCCAGTAAGAGATGACAAACTTTTCAAAAAGGTCAAAGGTCTTGATCTAGGAGTATGACATTCCTCTCCCTTACTCCGAGCGTTGACATAGCAAAATGCAAAGTAAGTATGCTAAAACTTTTAAAGCTCTACTTATAAATCTTTTGAGAAAAAGACAAATGCCTCAGTTTTATTTTGCAGACTTATAAAAAAACTCCAGAACAAAGGTAAGACAGAAGAACTTGAGACATAGTGCTTGACTTGATCATTCTGTTTTTCAATCACTTAAGACTTTAGTGATAACTTGAAAAGACTGTAGTAAGAGGCATAAAAGTAACCCCTGTTTTCTTGCTGATTTTAGCTTTGCTCAGGGACGAGCAAAGGTTAAGCTTGGGGGAGCTTGTTGACGGTCCTTAATGCTCACATTTAACCGTTAACTAATCATGGAAAAGGATCCAAATGCAACCAACACCTAGACTTAGGGTTTTATCTGACAGAATTCCACGAGTTTTGGTGTTTGTCTATTTCTGCAGGGAGTTATCAGGAATTATGGAAGAAAGGCCCACACGTCGGGTTTACATAGAGATATTAACGTGCCGCGCAATTTTCTACCATCTAGAAGACTGCAGAAGTCACGGGAACGAACGGGAGGCCGATCGAGCTCGGAGGCAGGGCGCCCGCCAACTCTCCTGGGCGCCCGCCCAGCTACAGTGTCCAATTCGGACCCATTTCGCGTATTATGCTCCACCGACCTAATACTTCAAGGAAAACCACACGATCAATGTCGGTTTGATCCGACGGCCCAGATTCACTTGAAGGGACTATAAAACCAGACCCCCCTGGCCCCTGGAGATCATACCTCTTCTACAGAATCAAAGTTAGGGTTTCAATTCTTCATCCAAGTAGAGAGGATCCCTCTAGTTCTTCTAGTTCTACCTCTAGTTCATCTAGATCTAGTTCTAGTTCATCTAGTTCTAGTTCTAGTTAGTTCTAGTTGTAATCTAGAAAATAGGGAGAGAGAAGAGGAGAGCGGAGGAGGAGCCGGATCTGTCGGATCTTCCTCAACATTGTACTTTTGCAGCAACTGGTTCGTTCTTCATCGTTCTCCAGGTTCTTCAATTCATAATCCTGAGTTCTTTAATTACTTTTATTTACATTCAAGTTATTTATTGGATTCCTGCTTGCATCAAGTGCTCTAATCTTTGCAACATTAGAGTAGTAATTAATAGATTAGACGTGGTGTTTAGTCTTGCAATTACCTGGAATTGCACCCAATCCTGCGGATTGTTGTGGTAGCCCTATGGTAGTGACAGCCCTAACGGTCGACGTATTCCACCTCGTTCGGATCGGTGTTTGTAGGACCGTAGTCAGAGCTTCCTAGCCCCCTTCTCATCTCTTTCTGTGGTTAGTGTTCTGATGTCCCGAAATAGATAATCTTGAAGTAATTCTTGATTCTTAGATCAACTAGAGAACTCTCAGGAAACTTCCTCTCTTCCCACCAAAAATAATTATATAGTTATCCTTGGGCGATCTTGGATCTTAATTAGTACACTCACGTTCTCTGTGGAAAATCGATACTCTGGAATACTCCCGGGTGAAGGCTACATCGGTATCCGTGCGCTTGCGGATTTTTCTGTTTGCGTTTAAAATACCCAACAGTCATTATGGAGCATTCCGTACATATTCAAAGATCTGGCAGTGTGGATTCTACTGGCCTACAATGTATGAAGACACGAAGCAATATATCAGAAGATGTGGGCCATGTCAAAGGCACGGAAACCTAAATACAAGGGATGCAATGCCACTCACCACCAACCTTCAGATTGAGCTCTGTGATGTATGGGGAATAGACTATATGGGTCCATTTCCTCCATCAAAGAAGTGTGTGTACATCTTGGTGGCAGTTGACTACGTCTCCAAGTGGCTAGAGGCATTACCTTGCAAACATGCCGACAACATCAGTTCAAAGAGGATGTTTGAAGGAATTATATTTCCAAGATTTGGAGTTCCCAGAGTATTGATAAGTGATGGAGGAGCACACTTCATCGACAAACGCTTCAAGCAATATCTATCAAAACATGGAATCCGTCACAACGTCGCTACCCCCTATCATCCTCAGACAAGTGGCCAAGCAGTGACTTCCAACAAGCAAATCAGGAATATTCTTCAGAAGACAGTAAAAGAAATGGGAACGGCGTGGAGAGACAAGTTACCCGATGCACTCTGGGCATACTGGACAGCATACAAGACCCCAATTGGAATGTCTCCATACCAATTGGTGTACGGGAAGACTTGCCATCTACCTGTTGAACTAGAGTTCAAAGCACACTAGGCCATAAAAAGATGGAATATGGACCTAGATGTTGCTGGAGATCATAGAAGAATGCAACTATCAGAATTGGAAGAATGGCAAGAGAAACATATCACAATTCGAAGATCTACAAAGAAAGAGTCAAAAGGTGGCATGACAAGAGAATCAAGAAGGAGTTCACACCCGGAGATAAGGTATTACTTTTTAATTCCACGGTGAAGCTTTTCGGGCATGGAAAACTCCGAAGCAAATGGGAAGGACCATTCAAGGTAATTAATTCATCATCCCACGGGGCTATCACACTTCAAAATGACGAAGGTACGTTATTCAAGGTAAATGGTCAACGTCTTTAATTGTTTTTAGAGCCCAATAAAGAATTAGAAGAAATAGACGTAATCCATTTTTTCCTTCCCATGGAGAATTAGAGCCCGACCTTTTCAGTATGACGTTTTTGGGTCATACATATATTTTCCCAAATAGTTTTGCATCTAGAAACACGCTCGAGGAAGTGGGCCCATAGAGGAGACAGAGAGAGGGTGGGCGCCCAGATCAGGTGGGCGGGCGCCCAGCTCCTGTTCCCCCTTGGTCCCGATTTTCTCTGTTATGGAAAATGCACTAATGGTAATCCGAATAATCCCTCAGATGGAAAGTTTCGCACGCACATCGACGGGAGCAACCCGAACAACCCCTAGAGGCACTTTTTGACCCCTATATAAACAGACACCTAACATCAGTTTTCAAACACCAAACCATGAAGCCTTTTGTTCTTCTTCAATTAGAGCTTGATTAGTTCCTCGCTGCTCCAATGGCCGAGATGTTCCATGATGATTGGGAAGTCGTCCCCTTCAACCTCAACATGGAGCCTGCGGAAGACCCTGATGCCCGTGCTCTCGTCACGGCCAACACAGAGCGATAGCTAGAAGCCATGCAATCACGCCAACGCAGCTCCGCCCAATCCTATCATGCTCAACCAGTTCTCACCGCACCGCCACAACCCCTACTCCTCAAGGGATCATCATCCAAGACAAAGACCAGCATCAAGGTGCCAACCGGCACGAGGATCCTTCCACCTAGACCCAATGAGAGGGTCGTTGGAGTCAAGACCAGCTGGAGCGGCGAGATCAGCAGTATACGCTACACTACGGAGGAGGAAAGGCCTTACTTTGAAGGGATTAGAGCAGCCAAAGTCCGTTTCATCCCTCCAAAGGCAGCCCCGAAGCATGCTCTCAATGCTTTTGAGACACCTCCCAAGCGTCGCAAGACTATAGTAGATATTGATGAGGACGTTCGCAGGCTAGACAGAGTTATCATAGACCTCCAGTCCTCGATTAATTCCCTCACTAGGCAGCTCTGTGACCACAACACCATTATACTAGGCCTTAGGCAGGATCTTGCCAGTGCCAATAGGAAGATTAAGGAATTAGAGCGCTACTAAGTTATCTAGATTAGACCTTGAGGCAATGAATCTTAGTTATCTATCTTGAAATTCGGTTTAGATTTACTATTATCATCAGTTTGTTATTACTATCATCAGTTTGCTACTAGTTATTTGTAATAAATGCCTCAAGATTAATAAAGAGTATTATTATTATTATTATTATTATGTCTTGTGTGTCTCTACTTTATTTTTGTGCAAGAAAGCAGAAAACAGGTATCGGGGAGATCCCTTGACATGCCAAACACACTTCGACTACACCACTCCACAATTCAGGTACATACTCTGCACACTTTACACATACATATATCTTGGATTATGCAGAATATTGTTTCCGACATGATAAATTAAAAATATTAAAATGTTTCTAAATATGATTAATCTCACTCTGTGATATTTCCTGAAAACTTGCAACTATTATAAAATCATTTTAAAACCCTGTGTTGCTTAAGACAGTATGGAAAGTGAGATGGTAGAGTATGAGTTTCTTACTCTTGATATCATTGTTGCTTGGAAAATTTATTTCAAAATCTTCAAAATTCTAGCTACCATCGTCAGTGTTTTATATGCCTAATAAAACTGAAAATATTTATTATGGTTATAAAAGCTATCTACTCTGTATTGAGTTTGTTCAAAATGAGTTAGACCCTTGTTGAGAGATTTATCATGCTCCTAAGATCAAGACATTTATTCAGAAAGATTCACTCTTCCGAAGTATTATTGCATTAGAGGCATGGGCTATGCAAAAATAAAGATATTTCGAGGAAATAAAAAGGAGCAAGTGCTCGATAACCTCACAGAAAAAAATGGACAAGTGTCCGGCTGTAGAATTAGGGGTACCTCGGTATCCACTTAAAAAAAAGAGAAGAAAAAGAAAATGATAGCCCATGGTCCCTCTAATAAGCAATATGCCAGCAAGAGTTGACAAAGATTTTAATTTCCAAAGTCTTTGATCTAAGAGTATGACATTCCCCTCATCGGATCCCGTTTTGATCAGGCAATAAATGCAAAGTAAGTATGCTTGAGAATTTTTGCAAATTAAAACAGCCTCAGTGAGATATATATAAAATAATGAGTGATCTGAGAAGACCTTTGAGGATAAAACGTATGCTTACTTTCTTTCAAAAATATACAAAAACTCCAAGTGACAGGATTGAGAAGAAAGGATATTTACTCTTAACCATATACTTCCTTGACTATAGTACACAATGGATTTTAACACCCTGCAGTTATGAAGAGAATGTTTTAAAATGTTTTACCCCAGATTTTGTTCTTAACCATCCTTTTCTCGAGGACGAGTAAAAGCCTAAGTATGGGGGTATTTGTTGACGGTTCTTAAGTATCAATTTTAATTATCAAATAAACAAGAGAAAGGACCAATATGCAACCAACACCTAGAATTAGGGTTTGATCTGACAGAATTCTACGAGTTTTGTTGTTTATCTGTTTCTGCAGGGGGTTATCAGGAAATAAGGAAGAAAGGCCCACATGTCGGGATTACATAGAGATATCAACACACCGCGTAATTTTCTACCATCTAGAAGACTCCAGAAGCCACGGGAAGAAAGCAGAGGCCGAAAGGGGCCAGGCCCAGGGCGCCCGCCCTGAGGGCCTAGGCGCCCGCCCCCCTCTGGACTCCGTTCGGGACTCTTTTCGCACACGACGTTCCACCGACCTAAAGGATCAAGGATAACCGTCCAATCAATGTCGGTTTGATCCAATGGCTCACGTTCACTTGAGGGGACTATAAAACCAGATCCCCTGGTCCCTGGAGGAGACAAGTTTATCATAGAGTTGAGGGGAGCCCTCGAAGGAAAACCTCTTCTCGAAATAAAATTTCATTTTAGGCGTGGCAACCAATATAAGTAGAAATAGATCTTCTAGTTTCTACTAGATTGAGAGAGATAGAGTGGAGGTGTAGATCGGAGGAAGCCCGACCTGTCGGTGTCTACTCCGAGCTTGTACCTGCGGGATCAAGTTCTCCTAACCCGAGGCTTGCTCCTAGGATTCTTCAGTAGTTTGACTTCTAAATTCTAGTAAGTTCTTGTTTTATTGTTCTTTTAGTTTATGAGTTTACATTAATCTCTTCGCGTAGAGTTTAGAGTAATCATCTCTAGCGTAGACGTGGTGTTTAAGCTAGGATACTCATAGATATTCCCTTACTAGCTAGACCCTGGTAGTAGTGAGGAACGTGACATTTCCGAGTTACCTTTAGCAGGAAGGATAGGGTTTATAGGTGCGGGTTGAACATCCTCTGTGGTGTCTAGATTCCATTAGCCTCCCCAATACAACAATAGATCATCCTTACCAAGGTTAGACGGAGATTACGGTTGTAGTCTTCTCTATTTATCACTCACATCGAGAAACATTATTTGTTGCCTAAAGGGTTAGTAGTAATAGACCGGGTTAGTCAGATGCACTCTTTCTCCTAGTGGTAAAAAAATAAATACGATACTCTGGATAACTTCTCGGGTGAAGTGCTCACCGATATCCGTGCGCTTACGGATCAATTCCTTATTGCGTTCCTAAATATCAACACCATGGAGGGGAGCCCTTGGTGGGCCCAAACCACGGTCAGCCGACCGAGGTTATGGGGCCCACAAGGCTCATTTCCTTCTTCCCTGCATTGAACAGGCTAAGAGTACAAGTGGAACTTCATTAGTGATAAATATGTTCATGTGATGCTTATCTTCCTTCAATCGAGGACTGTTGATGGGCTTTTGAGTATATGGAACTGGTCTTATTTCCCATCAACAAGAACCCCCACACTTAAGTCTTTGCTCATCCTCGAGCAAATGTTAGAGAAAGATAACATATGATTATGACACTTTTAAGAAATAAGCAAACACAAAGACTACTCAAGACATATCTTATACAAGTGGGTTATGTGGCACTGTCTAACATGTATCCTTAAGATGTTGAAGAATGGAACAGTTCTCAAAGCAAAGTCATCTTCCCATTTTCATATCCTTAGTACTTAAAGTTTTTGATAAATGTTTTAAAAGAAAGCACATAGTTCATCCTTACTCCTCTAATAGTACTCTCAAGTCACTCAGTAAGTATAGGATTCCTCACCAAGGCATAGCATAAGATTGGCTTCTTTTGTTTCATCCTACATCTATTAGGCTTATGGGGCTCAGGTAGGGGGAAACAAGATAGCATACTTGCATTATATCTATTGTAAAGTTAAAACAAGGATCCAAGGAGAAGAATGTCATTATCCCATATCAAGATGTGTAAGTGTGTGAAAAATGATTAGAATAGAATGCTCCTATATAATAATCATAGATCCAAGTCTTCTTGTTTTTATTTTTGTTTTATATTATCTAATAAAGCAAACAAGAGATAGAAGTAATAAAAATGAAAGAATAGAGGGGGAGTAGGAGTGGCAAACTAGTCAAAAGGCAGGTAGACGTTGAGTGGATGCTGAATGGTGAGTCCAGGGCTCCAAGGTGGGGTCGGCTGACCCCACTTGGGCTTGCTCATTGCTGCCATTTGAATTCCTATTGTTGATGATGTACCTCTGCAAGCTTCTGTTCCCAATGGCCGTCAAAGAGGGGGTCGGCCGACCCCCTACTTAGAGTAGAATTTGTCGAGCCAACTTGCCTCACCATGTACTACGTCATGGTGTGTTCAGGAAATTCAGAGACTTAGTTGGGTGGCCACTTGACTCCCCCACACTTGGATTTTTGAGCATTCTGAAATCAAAATACATGGGAAACATCAAGTGAAGGGGTCCTGCTGGTGGCAACACGCCAACGGGACCAAGTTGGGTCATGGGTAAGTAGCTAAAATCTTATCATCAATTTAACAGGGGAAATTTCAATCTTGTTTACCATGGCATAGATCAATTTTAGTTAATCATCTTTTAGAGAGTCAGAAGAACCAGGAAAAAGATTGGTAGTAATCCAGAAATAAATTAACCACAAGGTTGGATTGTGAATTTTAGAGGTTAAGAGAGTGGAGCAATCATCAAAATCTACTCTTGTCAAACCCAGGCATGATAGTGTCTAAGTCAATTGTACAATCAAAGTCACAACCTAGAGTAGTGGTTAGAAGTGTCCAAGTACAGCTACACTCTTGCCCACACATGTGAAATGTTATGAGTCAATTTTAGTGTGCATAAAAATTCTTTAGTGAGAACTTCTATACCAAGTTTAAGGTACTCACCAAAAACCTCCCAAACCAATGGTATTAAAATATCATTGAAATCTTTAGTTATACATGTGCGGTCAACAAGGGCTGGGTCGAGGATGCTTGTATGGCGAAAACCGCTCTCCTTTAGGTTGTTGAACTTGATCAGCTCTTCTAGTGTTAATAAGAGTTCATTCTTCAGGCTCCATTGCTCTTGGAGAAGGTTCGTAGAGCACCACTTGATGGTGACTCTCCCCTTCGTCCATCCTCTCATGGCTTCCCTCATTAGAGTGATGAGAGCTTTGAGAACAACTCTCACCCCCTTTGGACTTCTAGAATTGGGAGAGGAATGCTTTCTCCATTTTCCTGCACAACAGAGACAACCAAAGTTTTTCCTACTTCTACTCCTATGCGACACTAAATATTTTTTTGGTTTTTTTCGAACAACTATTCTAATCTTGAGAAATAACTTGCAACTAAGAAGAGAGAAGAGGGATTGTGAGCTCGAGATAATTTTGGTGGTTTTGGGTGTGGAATTGAGCTCACAATGCATGGGTATTTATAGTGGCAGAAGGGCAAGTGGTGAACACCCCAATGTGGGGGTTGGCCAACCTCCCCACAAGTACTATGTTTCAAAATTTTGAATCATGGCAGGGAATCTTGCAACATATGAACTCTTTTCTAGAGATTGGCCAATGTAGGGGTCGACCGACCCCTACCCTAAGCACTTTAGCACTCTAAATGATGTGGCATTAAGTGTCTACTAAAGTAAAGCCTAGGTGTGGACAAGAAGTAAAGTTCTTTTATAAGATTCCCTTGCCTAGTGCTATGTGAAAGAGAAAAGACGATTTGCAAAAGTGGAGATATGCATAAAGTGGTTGTCAGGGATCATGATAGCACTAGAGCATGTCTAGGAGTCCACTTTGCACGTTTAAGCTGGTGCACAAGTCCCAAACGGACCATTTCTTTTCAGACTTTGGCTTGTGTGTCATGCATGGGTTTCTAAAGCAAAGCAAATGGGAGATAGCAGAATGCCAAAAGGGCAAGTCTTAGGGTCGACCGACCCCAACTTGAAAGCTCCAGGAGCATTCAAGTGCTGACCTCGACACATTGCATCAACCCAAAGTGAAAGACTGCAAGTGGGCCCAATGGTGGGGTCGGCTGACCCCACCGCTAGGTGATCCATAGGTCAAAATTGTATTGCAAGTTGTTCTCAAGATTTTTATTTATTATTCCTAAGCATTTTGTCGAAGGGAAATATGCAAAACTAAACTAAGCATGCAATTGGAAGGGAAATGCAAGAATTGAAATGCAATGAGTAAAGATGGGATAAGTAGTGATTTACCTTATCAGCAAGGGCTCCATGTTTTAGGTCCGTAGAGCAGGACCTCTCCATCTTGTTTATTGCTTGGTTTCTTCAGATGGCCCTGGAGATATGGACCAAGATTGCACCTCCTCTTGCCACACTTGCCTACCTTTGCCTTGAGGTTCTTGGAGGCATGGTATGGTTCTCCATTAAGCACAATGGCCTTAATGGTGACCTTTGGTTTCGCAGATAGTCTCCCTCATGATTGAAGGGGGCCTCACTGATAAATTTGATGACATTTGTGCTAGTGGGGACTGTTGACGGTCCTTAAGTACCAAATATAATCATCAAATAAATAAAGAAAAGGATCTGAATGCAACCAACACCCAGACTTAGGGTTTTATCGATAGAATTCCACTAATTTTGGTGTTTGTCTATTTCTACAGGGGGTTATCAAGAAATATGGAAGAAAGGCCCACACGTCGGGTTTACATAGAGATATTAACGTGCCGTGCAATTTTCTATCATCTAGAAGACTCCAGAAGCCATGGGAATGAACGGGAAGGCGATCGGGCCTGGGGGCAGGGCGCCCGCCCTCCCCCCTTGGGCACCCGCCCTGTTGTAGAGACCAATCAGGTCCCGTCTCGCGGATTACGCTCCACCGACCTAAAGGATCAAGGATAACCATTCAATCAATGTCGGTTTGATCCGACGACCCAGATTCACTTGAGGGGACTATATAAGTAGACCCCCTAGCCCCTGGAGGAGAGACATCATTATAGAGTTGAGAGGTGCCCTCGAAGGATAACCTTTCGTCTATAGAGAATTAGGGCGTAGCATCCAATGTGAGAGTAGACTAGTTCTACTAGATTGAGAGAGATAGAGTGGAGGTGTAGATCTGAGGAAGCCCGGCTTGTCGGTGTCTACTCCGAGGTTGTACCTGTGGGATCAAGTCTCCTAACCCGAGGCTTGCTCCTAGGATTCTTCAGTATTTCAACTTCTAAATTCTAGTAAGTTCTTTGTTTTATTGTTCTTTGGTTTATGAGTTTACTTTGATCTCTTCGCGTAAAGTTTAGAGTAACCATCTCTAGCGTAAACATGGTGTTTGGGCTAGGATACTCATAGATATCCCCTGACTAGTTGGACCGTGGTAGTAGCGAGGAACGTGACATTTCCGAGTTACCTTTGTAGACCATATCCCATTAGCAGGATCGATAGGGTTTGTAGGTGCGGGTCGAACATCCTCTGTGGTGTCTAGATTCCTTAAGCCCCCCCAATAGAACAGTAGATCATCCTTACCAAGGTTAGAACAAGAGTGCGGTTCTAGTCTTCTCTATACATCACTCACATCGAGTCACATAGTTTGTAGCCTAAAGTGTAGTAGCAATAGATTTGGTTAGTCAGATGCACGCTTTCTCCTAGTGGTAAAAATATAAATACGATACTCTGGATAACCTCCCGGGTGAAGTGCTCACCGATATCCGTGCGCTTGCGGATCATTTCCTGATGGCGTTACCAAATATCAACAAGCATTTCTGGCGCCGTTGCCGGGGAGAAAGACGGTTTGCTGAGATAACTTTAAGTCTTGCTATTATCTTGTATTATACTTTTATTCTTTTATCTTTTTGTTTTTTTCATCTTTATGGATAACTCAAATTCCACACCTATTATTGATTTTTTTGCACCTTCGGAGACCAGCCATAGACCATGGGAGTCAACAAGTCCTTTCTTTGCCCCTAATTATGATCTGTGTCCGGAGTTGATTACAATAGGTCAAAACCAACCCTTTTCTATAGCTGAGGTCCTATCTTTTAATCAAGAAGATAATGAACTTTTAGCTACACCTAGGGAATCTGTTAATCTTTCTATAAATTCTGGTTTAAACCTAGCCCTACAAGACTATGTTTTTTCTCGATATTTTCACATTGGTCTTAATCATATAACCTTGGGTAGAGTTTTTCTTTCTTTATCTATTAGTAAAGCAAGGTATGTCTTCATTCGTGGACATCCTTCTTGCACTAGTCTTCATAGAAAAATCCTAGAGATAGAGAAGGAATCATCTCCCACACGAGGAAAGGAAGTTTCAATAGCCGATTTCAAAACATTTCAATCCCATGATTTGGCTATCCAAACCAAACTAGTAGTGCTCCAAAATAATCTAAGGGAAGAAGAAATTCTACCTTTGGATATTCATTTTGGGATGAGCTTAAACTTCCTGCTTCATAAGAGACCTTTGAGTGCATATAGTCTGAACCTTCCTAAGAAGGGATCTCTTAGAAAGCATCTCAAATCCAATCCATTTGATGGACATCTAGAAAGACTCAAGGATGGCATCCTAAGTGATGCAATAGAAGGAAAGCAAAGCCATTTTGAAGACAATCTCATCTTCTCCCCTTCTACGCCCACTTTTGATGACTCATTCGAACCTATCTTTAAACCCATCCTTGAGCTTAATAATTTCTACTATGCTCTTTCTCTTGAACCTCCCGATGATCCTATGAATCTCTCTAGACATCCCATGCATAAGAGTCACCAAGACCACAAGGAGGATCGAGAAGAGCAACATCAATGGCTAGAGGACATTAAAAATCCATGTGCTATCACCATTGAATGGATGGACAAGGAAGAAGCCTTAATGGATTCTTACTTTGGCTCAATTTCAAATGGTGAGTTCTTAACTCCCTTTGAAGATGAGATTCATCCAACTACAGAAGAGGACATAGGCGAGACCAATCTAGGAGAAACTCCGAACATTCAGATTGGAGATGAAGATAACATTAATGAGCATGGAATTTATTTCGTAGCCACTTCATTTACTCCATGCTCATATGCAACATCTTTCCAATCTTTTGGTCTCTCCAACATCACCACATTCGAGATCTCCAACCCCCTCTTCCTTTCTATTTATAAAAACTTTAAAAGGGCGGTTGTCGATGCATATGTCTATAATAAATATTGCAGATCTCGTTGAGTTGATCTTGATATAGGTCAGAGTTGGAGGGGAAACCACTTCGTCGACATAAATTGATGGTTTCCCAAGGACAAGCTTAGTGTCCTAAAACAAGCACTGATCAGATCGTAACATGAGCTGTTAATTATTTGCAACATTACCTTGTGTATTGAGCATATAAGGATAATTGTAAAAATATTCCTTCGGGTATTCTTGTCACTAATCTCTCCAGGATTAGAGCAAGAAGATCGGATGAATGACAAGCACAAGGTATGTCCAACTAACCATCATACAACATTGAATTAAATTCATCCAAACTTGAATTTTATAAAATTCAAGCTTGGGGGAGTACTTTACATAAAAACATCCTTTGCGATATTGCTATGTTGGTTGTCCCTATCTTTGAGACATGCTCAATTTGTTAAATACTAATCACACTACTTCATCTCCACTTGAGTAGATCTCTATAAATGCTCTCATGGTACCTTTGTTTGCTTTAGTATATGTCTAGGTTTGGAGTAGTTTCATTTATCTCTTAATTAAGCATGGTGCTTAGTTTAAGAATGATGATCAAGGGTTTTTAAATTAAGCATGGTGCTTAGGTTAAAATGCCCTCTGTTGGGTATTTTAAACGCAAACAGAAAAATCCACAAGCGCACGGATACCGATGTAGCTTTCACCCGGGAGTATTCCAGAGTATCGATTTTCCACAGAGAACGTGAGTGTACTAATTAAGATCCAAGATCGCCCAAGGATAACTATATAATTATTTTTGGTGGGAAGAGAGGAAGTTTCCTAAGAGTTCTCTAGTTGATCTAAGAATCAAGAATTACTTCAAGATTATCTATATCGGGACATCAGAGCACTAACCACAGAAAGAGATGAGAAGGGGGCTAGGAAGGTCTGACTACGGTCCTACAAACACCGATCCGAACGAGGTGGAATACGTCGACCGTTGTTGACACTTGCTAACACCACTTGAATACTAGGTTGTCATCCCCAGCATGGCACTAGAGTGTACTATGGTATTTATACGCACATAGATAATCCGCAAGCGCACGGATACCGTTGAAGCTTTTACCCGGTCAAAGGTTTTATCGTATCCATAGGGAAACGGGAGAACTGATCTACGCTCTAACTTAACCAAGATAAGTAAATAGGTGTAAATAGGAAAGATGGTAGAATCGAATAAGAATAATATTAAAGGTAAGATAACAGTGAGTGATAATATGGGAATAGAGAATAGAGCAATTCTAGTATATGGGCAATGGTAGCAGAATAGAGAGGATAACTATGGTTTCTCTACTTCAAAGGGGTATGTCTATGTCTGGGACGAACCACGTGATAAGAGTACACCACAAAGGATGCTTATCCATAGGCCGATAAACCCTACCCGTCCTGCTAACAAGAGGTGGACTACAGGGGACCAACGTAACTGTCACCTACGCGGCCTACCACACGATCCAGCTAGACAGGGGATATCCACAAGTAATCTAGATCTAAGCACCTCGCTTACACCTATGCTACAACTCTCACCTATAGCGTCCTATAGATTAGAATACTCAAAAGAGTTGTGAACCATAACATACATAATTAGTAATTGCATAATGAATTAGAAGTAGATTACAAGAGTCATCCCATGAGCAAGCTTGATTAGAGCTTGACCAGGACGAAGTACAACCGGAGGAAGAACCGACAGGCCGGCCTCACCTCCAATCCTCCCTCGCTCTCCATCTCGCTACTATCTAGATCTACTCTAGTTTAGAGAAGAGAGGAGAGCTCTCTTCTCTAAACCCTAGCTTTTGCTCTGTCTATAAATAATGTATAGGGATCAAGGGGTGCCTCCTCCAGGGGCCACGGGGTCTGGTTATATAGTCCCCTCAAGTGAACCTGGGTCGTCGGATCAAATCGACATTGATTGAACGGTTATTCTTGATCCTTTAGGTCGGTGGAGATCTCCCGAGAGAAAGAGTCCTGATTGGGCTCCAAGTCAGGGCGGGCGCCCAGGGCAGGAGGGCGGGCGCCCTGCCTCTGGCCCCGTTCGGCCTCCGCTTCCTTCCCGTGGCTTCTGGAGTCTTCAAGATGTAAGATAATTGCGCGGCACGTTAATATCTCTATGTAATCCCGACGTGTGGGCCTTTCTTCCATATTTCCTGATAACCCCCTGCAGAAATAGACAAACACCAAAACTCATGAAATTTTGTCAGATAAAACCCTAAGTCTAGATGTTGATTTCATTTGGATCATTTTCTTTGTTTATTTGATAATTAAATTTGATACTTAAGGACCGTCAACAAACTCCACCAAGCTTAACTCTTGCTCGTCCCTGAGCAAGGATAGACTCAGCAATGGATCAGAAGTTGTTGCAATATCTTAAAAATTTGACGATACACATGCTTTTAAATAAGATCTCATCTCTGAGTTAGAGTAAACTGTCAAGAACTAAAACTTACTTACTTTACCATTCACCATGGGACTTGTAACCGTCACTTCTGTCTTGAGTAGTTAAAAGATAGAACAGTCTAGCCAAGTGCCATGTCTCTTATTCTTGATCAGCTATAGCTCTAGAGTTTTTGCAGATTTTCAAATAAAACTCAGAGATTCCTTGTATGACTCTCTAAATCTCTCTTTTGCGGTATTTCTGGATCCTTACCAAGGCAGTGATGGTATATGCCTTCTCTCAAGATATGTGGTATTTGTGGTATAATGCATAGTGACATTGCCTTCTCTCTCACCCTACTCTAATAAGGCTTTAATGTCTGGAGCTCATAGGTGGGAGACAGCTAATACATACTTACAAGACATTTATTGCATAGTCAAACCATGGATCCAGAGAAACAAGTCAATAAGTCAAATCAAGATGTGCATGTGTGGCGAATGAATGGTGTATGGTGATGATGGTGATAACAATGGTGGAAGTCTAATTCTACTTTTGCTCTTTTGAAGGGATACATACCTTCCTTGCTTTTTGAAAATTTATGAGGAGAATGAGATGCTCTATCTTTCATTTTTTTTCTTTCCTCTCAGGTGGGTATCCTGTACCCCTAATTCTACTGTCGGACACTTGTCCATTTTTACCTCTCGTCTCACTCTTTTTCTTTTTCTTTCGAGGATCCGGGCACTTGCCTCTTTTTATTTCCTCGTATATTTTTTCTCTCCTCCTTTTTTTAGAGCACTCATCTCATGAGATAATATAGCAAGTGGTAGTAACAAGATAACTTGAGCATTTATTTCACAAGGAAAAACAGAAATATTTTTGGTTATTCTCTCCCGGATTAGGAGTAGAATATTTTTGGGTGGTTTTGGAGATGGAAATGAGTGGATATATGTGGATGGTACTTTCGGAGTAGAAGTAGAATGTATGAGTGAATGTGCAAGTGAAATCTTGATTTAACCACATGACAAGCTCCTAAGGGTGTACACAGCTTGACCACACTCAATGCTCATAAGCAGTAAATAGTAAATGTGTGGCTCAAAGTCTAGCAAGTATGTATATATGGCTGTGGTAGGAATTTAAACTTTCATCATACAGGAACTCATCATGCAATATTTTAAAGATTTTTTCAAAGATAAAATTCTTCAGAATTCTAGCATGTCTAGGAACAGATAAACAGCAGTTCAACCTTCCCATATCATATCCGTTAACAACTTAGATTTCAGATCAAGTTTTTATCCCACAAATTTAGATCTACAGCAAGCTTTAAGTTATAACAGTTATGTCTAAACTTGAGAGAGAACTTCAAATTTGCAAATTAGGCAGAGCAACTATTCATCATATCCATGCTAGAGTTTTATTATTATGATTCAAATTAGCATAGCCACTTTATTTATTTATTAAACACACTAAGCAAAAGATATATATAAGCACGAAATCTTTATTTGGTTTTTCATAGTTTATGTATTTTAATATTCTAATATAATATAAGTATAAAGATAGGTAGAAATACTTAGCGAGATAAATGGGGGTGCTCTCCCCCAAGCTGATTTTTGACGTAATTTCTCTTGATGTAGCTAGCAGGTGGCAGAGGTGTATTTGAAAGTCAGCACCATTCTGACAGCGGTTAGAATGTCCTCCGTCTGCTAGTCTTCTTGATTCTTAAATTCTGTGGAGCTCAAATAGACAACAAAGCTTGTGGAACTAATTAAGTGTTAGCATAAATATCTAGACTTCATCATGTTGAGCTTCCTCAATAAATATTACTCCCTGTTTTTATATTTTTATTTTATAAAGCAGAAAAGAAATATTTATTTTATTTTTATGCCACCACAGTGAAGGTACTTATGTGTTTTATGCCACTCGTATACTCACATGGGGCTTAGTATTTTTTTACATTTTTATTTTCTTTTCAAGATAGCATGATTAACTAATAATCTATTTAAGGAAAGTAAATAATTAAAGGGAAAAGGGAATGCAGAAAGGATAAATATGGATAACTACCGATCTTACCTTTCGGCGAGGGTTCAATGTTTTAAGTCTTCTTAACAAGACTTCTCACCGTGTTCATTTTTCAGGTGCGTCATTTGATTCAGGTGCGGACCTTGATGTCTGCACCTCTTGATACGGTGTCACCCATATTCTTCGTTTGCCCAGCAGTTCGAAATGCGGCGTTGGCAGGTAGAGTCTGAGAGTTATAAAACTCTCACTGAGCAGGTTACTGCCAACAGAACCTAAAGTGTATTTGTTCTTCTCTAACCCTAAGCATAGTGAGCAAGACAAAGTTGATGGATGAAAAGATCATGAGTGTAGCACTTATAACATTTGTCAGATCCGATCGCTCAACCTTATGGAAAGATAATCTAACTATGTATATGTCTTTTTCTTTATATCTCTCAATGATTGAATGTGTAACATTTTAGCTCATATGATTAGGAGTGTGGGATCATGGAGGTAGTACTAAGAACAAGGGTTAAAGGACTAAACATGTTGAATCAGTTGGGTTGGTTAATCTAGAGTTGTAAATCATACATGTTTGTCTCTTTTATTTATATGAATGCCAGAACCAAGGAGAAGCTTATAAAAGTGATAGTCAAGTACCTTAAGATGTTACCTTGCTTGAAGAGTGATGGTACAGTATCACCTTGTGGAAGCTTTCCTTGCTTAGCGGTTGTGCATCGTGTTTGTGGCACCCTCCATGGATCATCTCTCTATGATGAATGAGCTATGTCCTTCTTGTGCAACTTGTTAAACTTCATGTGTCACTCTCTTCGTCTCAGATGTGAGTTTATCTCAGGACTTCCCAAATCGATATTGAAAGTTTTTCTGTAGGGGTTAGTCCGACAAAAATATACCAATGTATACACAAGCAATTTTTAGTTCAATAACCGAACTAGACTCCATGTCTAATCAAATTAAGGAAGGTTGTTTAACCTAAGCACCATGCTTAATTTAAAAGCCAATAGAAGTATGTGCAGTACTTCCAAACTAACACTTACTAGTAAATAGACAAAGGTAGCATGACAGCATTTATAGAGATCTACTCAAGTGGAGTTTGTTGACGGTCCTTAATGCTCACATTTAACCATCAACTAATCATGGAAAAGGATCCAAATGCAACCAACACCTAGACTTAGGGTTTTATTTGACAGAATTCCACGAGTTTTGGTGTTTGTCTATTTCTGCAGGGGGTTATCAGGAAATATGAAAGAAAGGCCCACACGTCGGGTTTACATTGAGATATTAACGTGTCGCGCAATTTTCTATCATCTAGAAGACTCCAGAAGCCACAGGAACGAACGGGAAGGAAATCGGGCTCGGAGGCAGGGCGCCCGCCCAACTCTCATGGGCGCCCGCCCAGCTACAGTGCCCAATCAGGACACGTTTCGCGGATTATGCTCCACCGACCTAAAGGATACCGTGCGATCAATGTCGGTTTGATCCGACGGCCCAGATTCACTTGAAGGGACTATAAAACCAGACCCCCTGGCCCCTGGAGATCATACCTCTTCTACAGAATCAAAGCTAGGGTTTCAATTCTTCATCCAAGTAGAGAGGATCCCTCTAGTTCTTCTAGTTCTACCTCTACTTCATCTAGATTTAGTTCTAGTTCATCTAGTTCTAGTTCTAGTCCCTCTAGTTCTAGTTCTAGTTAGTTCTAGTTGTAATCTAGAAAATAGGGAGAGAGAAGAGGAGAGCGGAGGAGGAGGAGGAGCCGGATCTGTCGGATCTTCCTCAACATTGTACTTTTGCAGCAACTGGTTCGTTCTATATCGTTCTCCAGGTTCTTCAATTCATAATCCTGAGTTCTTTAATTACTTTTATTTACATTCAAGTTATTTATTGGATTCCCGCTTGCATCAAGTGCTCTAATCTTTGCAACATTAGAGTAGTAATTAATAGATTAGACGTGGTGTTTAGTCTTGCAATTACCTGGAATTGCACCCAATCCTGCGGATTGTTGTGGTAGCCCTAGGGTAGTGACAGCCCTAACGGTCGACGTATTCCACCTCGTTCAGATCGGTGTTTGTAGGACCGTAGTCAGACCTTCCTAGCCCCCTTCTCATCTCTTTCTGTGGTTAGTGCTCTGATGTCCCGATATAAATAATCTTTGAAGTAATTCTTGATTCTTAGATCAATTAGAGAACTCTCAGGAAACTTCCTCTCTTCCCACCAAAAATAATTATATAGTTATCCTTGGGCGATCTTGGATCTTAATTAGTACACTCACGTTCCCTGTGGAAAATCGATACTCTGGAATACTCCCGGGTGAAAGCTACATCGGTATCCGTGCGCTTGCGGATTTTTCTATTTGTGTTTAAAATACCCAACAAGCCTTAATGCTCACATTTAACCATCAACTAATCATGGAAAAGGATCCAAATCCAACCAACACCTAGACTTAGGGTTTTATCTGACAGAATTCCACGAGTTTTGGTGTTTGTCTATTTCTGCAGGGGGTTATCAGGAAATATGAAAGAAAGACCCACACGTCGGTTTTACATAGAGATATTAACGTGTCGCGCAATTTTCTATCATCTAGAAGACTCCAGAAGCCACGGGAACAAACGGGAAGGAAATCGGGCTCGGAGCCAGGGCGCCCGCCCAACTCTCTTGGGCGCCCGCCCAGCTACAGTGCCCAATCAGGACACGTGTCGCGGACAATGCTCCACCGACCTAATACTTCAAGGAAAACCACACGATCAATGTCGGTTTGATCCGACGGCCCAGATTCACTTGAAGGGACTATAAAACCAGACCCCCCTGGCCCCTGGAGATCATACCTCTTCTACAGAATCAAAGTTAGGGTTTCAAGTCTTCATCCAAGTAGAGAGGATCCCTCTAGTTCTTCTAGTTCTACCTCTAGTTCATCTAGATCTAGTTCTAGTTCATCTAGTTCTAGTTCTAGTTCCTCTAGTTCTAGTTCTAGTTAGTTCTAGTTGTAATCTAGAAAATAGGGAGAGAGAAGAGGAGAGCGGAGGAGGAGGAGCCGGATCTGTCGGATCTTCCTCAACATTGTACTTTTGCAGCAACTGGTTCGTTCTTCATCGTTCTCCAGGTTCTTCAATTCATAATCCTGAGTTCTTTAATTACTTTTATTTACATTCAAGTTATTTATTGGATTCCCGCTTGCATCAAGTGCTCTAATCTTTGCAACATTAGAGTAGTAATTAATAGATTAGACGTGGTGTTTAGTCTTGCAATTACCTGGAATTGCACCCAATCCTGCGGATTGTTGTGGTAGCCCTAGGGTAGTGACAGCCCTAACGGTCGACGTATTCCACCTCGTTCGGATCGGTGTTTGTAGGACCGTTGTCGGAGCTTCCTAGCCCCCTTCTCATCTCTTTCTGTGGTTAGTGCTCTGATGTCCCGATATAAATAATCTTTGAAGTAATTCTTGATTCTTAGATCAATTAGAGAACTCTCAGGAAACTTCCTCTCTTCCCACCAAAAATAATTATATAGTTATCCTTGGGCGATCTTGGATCTTAATTAGTACACTCACGTTCCCTGTGGAAAATCGATACTCTGGAATACTCCCGGGTGAAAGCTACGTCGGTTTCCGTGCGCTTGCGGATTTTTCTGTTTGTGTTTAAAATACCCAACATGCTTTCCGGTGCCGTTGCCGGGAACGGTAGCTGTGCTAGTTTCGAACCAAGTCGTCCGTGTATCCTTTTTCTTTTCCCTTTTTTACCACACTCACCTTACCATTTTCACCATACCACATGGATTTCACTCCTATCTATAAATTCTTTGCTCCAAAGGGCGAGTTATTAGAGCCACCACCATCATCACATCCAATTCTTACAGATGGCTATGACCTCGGCCTTGATCTAATAGCCATGATTCAGGAGCAACCCTTCTCTGGGCAAGTAGATGAAGATCCATACACCCATCTTAGAGAATTTGAGCAGTTGTGCTCTTGCCGATCTATTTCTGGCATGACACAAGAAACCCTTAAATGGAAATTATTTCCACTCTCCCTTTTGGGAAGAGCAAAAAAGTGGTATGCTCATTCTGTAGGAGGCGTTAATGGAAGTTGGGATGAACTTTGGGACACCTTTTGTCTCGCTTTCTTCCCACTTTTTCGCATCGCTGACCTTAGAATTCAAATTCTTACATTCAAACAAAGAGAGAAGGAAACATTAGGAGCAGCTTGGGCTAGGTTCACAAGCCTTACCAATTCCGGTCCAAACCTTTCCCTGCCTGACCATGTACTGTACTACCACTTTTATCGTGGTCTAAGCAAGGAGGCTGCTCTTCACCTCGACATTGCTTCAGGAGGCTCATTCACACACAAACTCATAGATGAGGGGAGAGCTATCCTAGAGAGAATCCTTGAAAATACCCCTTACATAGGCATTTATGATGAGTTTCCTGAAGAAGAGAAAGAAGTCGAGCCTGACCCTAAACTAAAAGATGAGGAACTTGCAACCGATTTAGAAATTCCACCTGACCCATCCATTAATTTGGTTGTAGAGAAACCACCTGATAAAGGAAGGCAAAACCAACTAAGGGATGATGAACCACCACCTTTAGAGCATCCCTTTGAATTTGAGGAAGATCTTTTTGAAGATTATGGAAACACCTCGAATTTTCCTATCCAAACACGACCTCTAGCAAGGACCACTCAATCCATTCTAAGAGTAGAATCTGTTGATATAGAACACATCAAAAGCCTTTCGGCTATTCTGAGTTATGAATGGCTAACAGAAGCAGAGCTGTCTCCTGAGGTAGCTCAGATCATCACTCCTTCAACCATTCTTCTATGCCAAATTAGACGGTCCACTAGGAAGGTCCACTACAATCCATATGTTGGGATAAATGTTATTTCCAAGGAGTTAGCCGACACCCTTTATCCCAACGAGTCCATAACCCCATCTCAAAAACTTTTATAAAGGCCATCTAGATTAATTCTAGAAAGCCATGGGGTATTAAGGGCAGTTCCTGTTAGAATCAAGGACTCTGGAATATGTCTAGATTTTCACATTTACGACATACCGGAGATTCCTCTCTTGATTGGCAGACCAATCATGAAACTTCTACAAGAACAACCACAACGAGGTCATTTAGACTTCAAGGTTGGGAATTCCACTATTGTTGTTTCTCTTGCTAGATCAATTAACACGATAGTGGAACCCAAACTTGAACCAGATCCTATTGAGGAGATCTTAATGCTGACTCAAGAGGAGATGGCCCAACCATTCTTTAATCATGAACACTTTGTTCAAGAAGAAGAAGAGTTGGTAGAACCCGTTGAGCTAGACAAAAATGAACAACCTTCACCTCCTTCAATAGAGCTAAAGCCTCTTCCTTCTGGCCTTAGATATGTCTTTTTGCACAACAACCCAAAAACTCCAGTAATTATCAGTGACAAGCTTACCGATTATGAAACACAACAACTTATCACTGTTCTTGAAAGGCATAGATCAGCATTTGGCTACTCTCTCGAAGATCTCACGGGCATTAGTCCCATTCTCTGTACTCATCGTATCCCTATTGATCCCAATTCTACACCTTCAAGGGAACCACAACGGAGACTTAACAATGCTATGCGAGAGGTTGTTAAGGAAGAGGTCCTCAAACTCTATCGTGCTGGGATTATTTATCCTGTGCCACATAGTGAGTCGGTTAGCCCTGTCCAAGTAGTGCCAAAGAAAGGAGGAATGACGGTCGTTAGGCATGAGAAGAATGAACTCATCCCTCAATGAATTGTCACTGGGTGGCGTATGTGTATTGACTATCGAAAACTCAATAAGGCTACAAAGAAAGATCATTTTCCGTTACCCTTCATTAATGAAATGTTGGAACGGCTTGCAAACCACTCTTTCTTTTGTTTCCTTGATGGTTATTCTGGATATCACCAAATCCCAATCCACCCAGATGACCAAGAAAAGACTACCTTTACATGCCCGTATGGAACTTATGCATACCGACGAATGTCGTTCGGATTGTGCAATGCTCCAGCTTCTTTCCAACGGTGCATGATGTCTATTTTCTCGGACATAATTGAGAAAATCATGGAGGTTTTCATGGATGATTTTACCGTCTATGGCAAAACCTTCGATCATTGTTTGGAGAATTTAGATAGAGTCTTGCAGCGATGTGAAGAAAAGCACTTAATCCTGAACTGGGAGAAATGCCATTTTATGGTTCAGGAAGGAATAGTGCTAGGACATAAAGTGTCCGAACGTGGTATAGAGGTGGACAAAGCAAAGATTGAAGTTATTGAAAAACTTCCACCTCTCACGAATGTGAAAGGAATCCGTAGCTTTTTGGGACATGCAGGGTTCTATAGACACTTTATCAAGAATTTCTCTCAAATAGCTAGACCCCTAACTAATCTCCTAGCTAAGGACGCACCTTTCATCTTTAGTGATGAGTGTCATGAATCTTTTCAAACTCTTAAGAAAGCACTCATCTCAGATCCGATTATCCAACCACCTGATTGGAATCTTCCTTTTGAGATCATGTGTGATGCTAGCGATTTTGCGGTTGGTGCCGTTTTAGGACAAACCAAGGATAGAAAGCATTATGCCATATCCTACGCTAGCAAAACCTTGTCTGGACCACAGCTCAATTACACTACAACTGAAAAAGAGCTTTTGGCTGTTGTCTTTGCTATTGACAAGTTTAGATCTTACTTAGTGGGGGCAGAGATAATCATCTATTCAGACCATGCTGCTCTCAAGTACCTCCTCACTAAGAAAGATGCTAAGCCTCGTCTAATTCGATGGATTCTTCTACTCCAAGACTTTGACATAGAAATCCGAGATAGGAAGGGAGTTGAGAATTCCGTAGCCGACCACTTGTCTAGGCTTCAATATAAGGAAACACATGATGAACTTCCCATAAATAACTACCTAAGGGATGACACCCTACTTAAGATAACACATGCAGATCCATGGTACGCAGACATCGTAAACTTTATAGTAAAAGGCTATGTCCCACCTGGTGCAAACAAAAGGAAGTTGCTTCACGATAGTCGTTTCCACCTTTGGGATGAGCCATATCTTTTCCGAGTCTGCGCTGATGGACTCTTGAGAAGGTGTGTTCCTATGGCTGAGGCTACTCAAATTATGGAAAGATGCCATGCCTCGCCATATGGAGGACACTATGGAGCATTTCGGACACATGCTAAAATTTGGCAAAGTGGTTTTTTCTGGCCAACGATGTATGAAGATACAAAGGACTTTGTCAGGAGATGCCACCGGTGCCAAAAACATGGGAATATTAACTCACGAAATGAAATGCCTCTCACAAATAATCTTCAAGTAGAACTTTTCGATGTTTGGGGCATTGATTTCATGGGGCCATTCCCTATGTCTGGGAATTGCGAGTATATCTTAGTAGCTGTGGACTATGTGTCCAAATGGGTAGAAGCCCTACCTTGTCGATCAGCTGATTCAAAACATGCCAAGAGAATGTTCCATGAAGTAATCTTTCCTCGCTTTGGTATACCCCGGATAGTTATAAGCGATGGAGGTTCCCACTTCATCGATAAAATCTTCCGGAAGTACCTAGCCGATCATGGAGTTCGACACAACGTCGCAACACCATACCATCCTCAGACTAGCGGTCAAGCCGAAACATCTAACAAACAAATCAAAAATATTTTACAGAAGACCGTAGATGAGATGGGTAAGGGGTGGAAGGACAAACTTCCTGATGCACTTTGGGCATATAGAACTGCATTCAAAACACCCATAGGCATGTCACCTTATCAACTTGTATATGGAAAAACTTGTCATTTGCCTGTAGAAGTAGAGTTTAAGGCTCATTGGGCACTCAAGAAATGGAACATGGATCACCACCTTGCTAGCGAGAATCGTCTGATGCAACTATCTGAGCTAGAAAAATGGAGAGAGAAAGCCTACCACAATTCAAGGATCTATAAAGAAAGAACAAAATGATGGCATGATAAGAGAATCAAGCACAAGGAGTTTAAGCCTGGAGATAAGGTTCTACTATTCAATTCAAGAGTTAAGCTCTTTGGGCATGGTAAGCTACGAAGTAAGTGGGATGGACCATACAAGGTTATTGACACTTCAACTCATGGAGCCATTACCATCCAAGACGACATAGGTAACACTTTTAAGGTAAATGGTCAACGCTTGAAAATCTATCTCGAGCCACAAAACAACCTGGTAGAGGAACTTGATGTGATTGACTTCATAGAATTCTCACATTAAGCTCTCATAAGCTCTAGGCAATTACCTAACCCTTAACATGTTCCACAAGTTTTGTTGTCTATTTGGGTTGTGCAGGATTTTGAGGCTTAAGAAGAGTGAGACCGAACATGCAGGCCACCAGAGTGAACGACTATGTCAACATCCAGCTTGGGGGAGGCACCCCCACGTGTATCTAGATAAGTATTACTTTTCTTCCTTTGGTTTTATTTTCTAGTATTCGGAAATAAATAAATAAATAAAAATGCATAACCATGAAACCAAACAAAGTTTTTCTTTTGAGTAATATACAATAGTTTTGTGTAATCCTAAGTTTTAAATAAAAATAAAAAAAAAGTTTGATTCAAGTCTTGGTAATTGACAAACATGATATGAGAAGGTCTGAGCTACTATTTAACTTGTTCCAAGTTTTGCTAGAGTTCTAGAGATTTTATCTTTTGAAACTCTAAAAATTCATAAAAAAATATATGAGATCATAATACCTAGAGTCTTATAAGATATAAATATTAAAACCATGGGCACTTGCTTTGTTCAAGCCATTGTTAATTCTTGTAGTTTTGGTTGAGAGAATTATCATGCTCCCAAGATCAAGATCTTTTTGTTTTAAAAATATAAAAGATTCACTCTTCCGAAGTATCATTGCGTTAGAGGCCTGGGACTATGCAAAAATGTGACTCGAAAAAAAGGAGAGTGAGACGAGAGGTAAAAATGGACAAGTGTCCGAAGTAGAATTAGGGGTACAAAGATACCCTCCTGAGTGGAAAAAAATGGACATGTGTCCGACAGTGGAATTAGGGGAACTTGCTGCCCACTTTAAAAAAAAAGAGAAAAAAAATGATAGCCCATGGTCCCTCTAATAAGCAATATGCCAGTAAGAGATGACAAACTTTTCAAAAAGGTCAAAGGTCTTGATCTAGGAGTATGACATTCCTCTCCCTTACTCCGAGCGTTGACATAGCAAAATGCAAAGTAAGTATGCTAAAACTTTTAAAGCTCTACTTATATATATCTTTCGAGAAGAAGGCAAATGCCTTGGTTTTATTTTGCAGACTTATAAAAAAACTCCAGAGCAAAGGTAAGACAGAAGAACTTGAGACATAGTGCTTGACTTGATTGTTCTATTTTTCAATCACTTAAGACCTTAAAAACCCTATAGTAAGAGGCATAAAAGTAACCCCTGTTTTCTTGATGATTTTAGCTTTGCTCAGGGACGAGCAAAGGTTAAGCTTGGGGGAGCTTGTTGACGGTCCTTAATGCTCACATTTAACCATCAACTAATCATGGAAAAGGATCCAAATCCAACCAACACCTAGACTTAGGGTTTTATCTGACAAAATTCCATGAGTTTTGGTGTTTGTCTATTTCTGCAGGGGGTTATCAGGAAATATGAAAGAAAGGCCCACACGTCGGGTTTACATAGAGATATTAACGTGTCGCGCAATTTTCTATCATCTAGAAGACTCCAGAAGCCACGGGAACAAACGGGAAGGAAATCGGGCTCGGAGCCAGGGCGCCCGCCCAGCTACAGTGCCCAATCAGGACACGTTTCGCGGACAATGCTGCACCGACCTAATACTTCAAGGAAAACCACACGATCAATGTCGGTTTGATCCGACGGCCCAGATTCACTTGAAGGGACTATAAAACCAAACCCCCCTGCCCCTGGAGATCATACCTCTTCTACAGAATCAAAGTTAGGGTTTCAAGTCTTTATCCAAGTAGAGAGGATCCCTCTAGTTCTTCTAGTTCTACCTCTAGTTCCTCTAGATCTAATTCTAGTTCATCTAGTTCTAGTTCTAGTTCCTCTAGTTCTAGTTCTAGTTAGTTCTAGTTGTAATCTAGAAAATAGGGAGAGAGAAGAGGAGAGCGGAGGAGGAGCCGGGGCTGTCGGATCTTCGTCAACATTGTACTTTTGCAGCAACTAGTTCGTCCTTCATCGTTCTCCAGGTTCTTCAATTCATAATTCCTGAGTTCTCTAATTACTTTTATTTACATTCAAGTTATTTATTGGATTCCCGCTTGCATCAAGTGCTCTAGTCTTTGAAACGCTAGAGTAGTAATTAATAGATTAGACGTGGTGTTTAGTCTTGCAATTACCTGGAATTGCACCCAATCCTGCGGATTGTTGTGGTAGCCTTAGGGTAGTGACAGCCCTAACGGTCGACGTATTCCACCTCGTTCGGATCGGTGTTTGTAGGACCGTTGTCGGAGCTTCCTAGCCCCCTTCTCATCTCTTTCTGTGGTTAGTGTTCTGATGTCCCGATATAAATAATCTTTGAAGTAATTCTTGATTCTTAGATCACTAGAGAACTCTCAGGAAACTTCCTCTCTTCCCACCAAAAATAATTATATAGTTATCCTTGGGCGATCTTGGATCTTAATTAGTACACTCACGTTCTCTGTGCAAAATCGATACTCTAGAATACTCCCGGGTGAAAGCTACATCGGTATCCGTGCGCTTGCGGATTTTTCTGTTTGCGTTTAAAATACCCAACAAGCTTTCTGGCGCCGTTGCCGGGGAACGGTAGCTGTGCTAGTTTCGAACCAAGTCGTGCGTGTATCCTTTTTCTTTCCCTTTTTTACCACATTCACCTTACCATTTTCACCACACCACATGGATTTCTCTCTAAGCATTAATGAGCATGGAATTTATTTCATAGCCACTTCATTTACTCCATGCTCATATGCAACATCTTCACAATCCATTGGTCTCTCCAACATCACCACATTCGAGATCTCCAACCCCCTCATCCTTTCTATTTATAAAAACTTTAAAAGGGCGGTTGTCGATGCATATGTCTATATTAAATATTGCAGATCTCGTTGAGTTGATCTTGATATAGGTCAGCGTTGGAGGGGAAACCACTTCGCAGATACAAATTGATGGTTTCCCAAGGACAAGCTTAGTGTCCTAAAACAAGCACTGATCAGATCGTAACATGAGCTTTTAATTATTTGCAACATTACCTTGTGTATTGAGCATATAAGGATAATTGTAAAAAAATTCCTTCGGCTATTCTTGTCACTAACCTTTCCAGGATTGGAGCAAGAAGATCGGATGAATGACAAGCACAAGGTATGTACAACCAATCATCATACAACATTGAATTAAATTCATCCAAACTTGAATTTTGCAAAAATTCAAGTTTGGGGGAGTACTTTACATAAAACATCCTTTACCATGTTGCTATGTTGGTTGTCCCTACCTTTGAAACATGCTCAATTTGTTAAATACTAATCACACTACTTCATCTCCACTTGAGTAGATCTCTATAAATGCTCTCATACCACCTTTATTTGCTTTAGTATATGTCTAGGTTTGGAGTAGTTTCATTTATCTTTTAATTAAGCATGGTGCTTAATTTAGGAATGATGATCTTACTTCCAAGGGATTTTAAATTAAGCATGATGCTTAGGTTAAAATGCCCTCCTAAATCAGATTAGACATGGTGTCTAGGTTGATTTTTGAGCCGATAGTATGCTATAGTAGATATTGGATATTTTATTGGACTAACCCCTACAGGAAAACTTTCAATATCGACCTGGGAAGTCTTGAGATAAATTCACATTGGAGACAAAGAGAGAGACACATGAAGTTTAACAATTTACACAAGGAAGGCATAGCTCACAAGAGATGATCTATGGAGGGTGCCACAAACATGATGCACAACCGCTAAGAAAGGAAAGCTTCCACAAGGTGATACTGTACCATCACTCTTCAAGTGAGGTAACATCTTAAGGTACTTGTCTATCACTTTTATAAGTTTCTCCTTGGTTCTGGCGTTCACATGAATAAAAGAGACAAACATGTATGATTTACAATTCTAGATTAACCAACCCAATCGATTCAATATGTTTAGTCCTTCCACCTTTGTGATCTCATACTCCTAATCATATGAACTAAAATGTTGCACACTCAATCTTTGGAAGATATAAACAAAACATATATATAGATAGATTATCTTTCCATAAGGTTGAGCAATCTAATCTGACAAATGTTAAATACTACACTCTTGATTTTATTATCCATCAACTTTGTCTTGCTCACTATGCTTGAGGTTAGAGAAGAACAAATACACTTTTGGTTCTGTTGGTGTTTTCCACCAACAGGGCCCATACACTTGATCTCTGCCTTGTCTCTATGAGTAGGTACACTTTGAGCAAAATATGATGGAGTTTTACAACTCCCAGACTCCACCAAAGTGAAGAACCTAGATCTATGAGCACAAACACGCTGGAGATACTGGACACTCATGCAAACACTGCCCTGAGATGCTTGAGGATGTAACTACTAGAGTAACACCATTGTGGAAGTAATTAGTGACCTTCTGCCGGTCAAGAGAGACAATCTAGGATGCCCCGTCATCCCAATCTCCATCGGCATGGTGGACTTCCTAGAAGCACTCTGCGACTTTGGCTCCAGCGTCAACATTATACCTAGGGGAAGCCATTCCTGAACACCTCGGGAGCTGTCATCTACGCTAGTGCTGCCAAGATCAGTTTCTACATCAAGGGGAAGAAGGAGACGTTTTCCTTCAAGAAACAAGACTACACAAATCCCAGAGCAATCCCGACATGAACCAAGGAAGAGGACCAACAGGAGGAACAAGAACAAGCAAATGTGTACCGAGTCAGCTAAGATGGTCACTGCAGCTCAAGGAGGTCAAGATCGTCAACTCAAGTCACCTTTCTTGATCAAGAAGGACGACCCTGGTGTCCCAAGCATCGAGTCCACAATCAACGGATATTCTTTTCAGAAGACACTCTACGACACCAGATCTAACATCAACATAATGGCCGCAGTCACTTATCAGCTCCTGCATGGAACCATGTCCCTACAACCAACATACATTCAGCTCCAGATGGCAGATCAGACATTCTGAAAGATTGAAGGTTATTGACATGGCAGAAGACGAGTACGATCCACCCATCATCCTTGGAAGACCGTTCTTTAGCACCATTAAAGCAATCATATACATTGGAACTAGAGAAGTCCACATACACTTCCCCTCAGAGAAGGTACGCCACTGTTTTACTGACCCTAACTATATAGTTGAAGACTCTAAGCAGGTCAGGACAAGAAGACGACGACGCAACCACAACCAGAGGAGGCAAATCATCAAGGACGGATGGGTAGACTATGAAGGAGAAGTTGTAAGGTCTGAAGACATACAACTTGAACAGAACTATCCTGAGGAGACCGTAGCACTGAGTCAGGTGTGGAAAGAGAAGATAGTTATACACGAAGAGGAAGCACCGTCGGAACCACCGATTACGCCATCCAGCGAATCCCAAAATGACTCAAGAAACGGAGAGTCCCGTTCGGAGGACTTAAAAACACCGAACGCCTTGCCAAGAGGTAAACTTGGTAGTTATCTTTCTCCTTTCAATTATTTAAAATAGTTTGCTTAGTTAATCAGGTTCATATCATCTTGAAAAGAAAATAAAAATGTTAAAAAATAGTAAGCCCCATGTGAGTATGCTCATGGCATAAAACCCATAAGTACATTCACTGTGGTGGCATAAAATATGAAATAAATATATTCCTATCCTATAAAAATAAAATTATAAAAATAAATTTATGATCCTACTAAAGAGAGTAACATTTATTGAGGAGGCTCAACATAATAAAGGCTAGATATTTATGCTAACACTTAACTAGTTCCACAAAGCTTTGTTGTCTATTTGAGCTCCACAGAATTCAAGGATCAAAGAAGACCAGCTGACGGAGGACATCCTAATCGCTGCCAAGGTGCTGCAGACATTCAAATACACCTCCACCACCTGCTAGCTACATGAGAAGAAATTACGTCAAAATCTAGCTTGGGGGAGAGCACCCCCATTTATCCAGCTAAGTATTCTACTCACGTTTATACTTTACTCTGATAATAAAATAATGCATAATCATAAGAACCCAAATAAAGATTTTGTGCTTATATATATCTTTGCTTAGTTTGCTAAATAAATAAATAAATAAAGTTTGCTTTGAACCCTCATGATAAGCTCTCACATGGAAATGATGAATAGTTGCTCTGCCATGACTAGTTCTTAAAATTGAAATCTCTCTCAAGTTTAGGCATGACTGTTATTAATTAAGATTTGCTCTAAACCTAAACTTGTGGGAAGAGTACTTGATCTGAAGTCTAAGTCGTTAACGGATATGATATGGGAAGGTTGAGTGCTGTTTATCTGTTCCTAGAGATGCTAGAATTCTAGAGAATTTTATCTTTGAAAATCTTTAAAATGTTGCATGATGAGTTCCTGTATGATGAGAGTTTAAATTCCTACCACAGCCAGATATACATGCTTCCTAGACTTTGAGCCACACATTTACTTTTTACTGCTTATGAGCATTGAGTGTGGTCAAGCTGTGTAGACCCTTAGGAGCTTGTCATGTGGTTAAAATCAAGATTCACTTGCACGTTCACTCATACATGCTGCTTCTACTCCGGAAGTACGCATCCACATATATCCATCCATTTCCATCTCCGGAACCACCCAAAAATATTTTACTCCTAATCAGGGATAGAATAGCCAAAAACATTTCTGTTTTCCCTTGTGAAATAAATGCTCAAGTTATCTTGTTACTACCACGTGCTACATTATTTCAAGAGATGAGTGCTCTAAAAAAAGAAAAAAAAAGAAAGATACGAGGAAATAAAAAGGGGCAAGTGCCCGGAACCTCGAAAGAAAAGAAAAAAGTGAGACGAGAGGTAAAAATGGACAAGTGTCCGACAGTAGAATTAGGGGTACAAGATACCCGTTTGAGAGAAAAGAAAAAGAAAATATAGAGCATCTCATTCTCCCTGAAAGTTTCAAAAGAGCAAGAAAGGTATGTATCCCCTCAAAAGAGCACATGTAGAATTAGACTTTCACCATTGTTATCACCATCATCACCATACACCATTCATTCGCCACACAGGCACATCTTGATTTGACTTATTGATTTGTTTCTTTGGATCCATGGTTTGACTATACAATACATGTCTTGTAAGTATGTATACTTTATCTCCCACCTATGAGCTCCAGATATTAAAGCCTTATTAGAGTAGGGTGAGAGAAAAGGCAATGCCACTATGCTTTATACCATAAATACTACAGATTTTGAGAGAAGGCGTATACCATCACTGCCTTGGTAAGGATCCAGAAATACCACAAAAGAGAGACTAGAGAAAGTCATACAAGGAATCTCTGAGTTTTATTTAAAAATCTGCAAAAACTCTAGAGCTATAGTTGATCAAGAACATGAGACATGGCGCTTGATTAGACCGTTCTATCTTTTAACTACTCAAGACACAAGTGACGGTTGCAAGCCCCATGGTGGAAGGTAATATGAGTAAATTTAAATCTTAACAGTTTACCCTAACCCAAAGATGAGATCTTGTTTGAACGCATATGTATCTTTAAGGTATGAAACCACTGTAGAAACTCTTGAGTCCATCTTTGCTCAGGGACGAGCAAAGGTTAAGCTTGGGGGAGCTTGTTGACGGTCCTTAATGCTCATATTTAACCATCAACTAATCATGGAAAAGGATCCAAATGCAACCAACACCTAGACTTAGGGTTTTATCTGACAGAATTCCACAAGTTTTGGTGTTTGTCTATTTCTGCAGGGGGTTATCAGGAAATACGGAAGAAAAGCCCACACGTCAGGTTTACATAGAGATATTAACATGCCGCACAATTTTCTATCATCTAGAAGACTCCAGAAGCCACGGGACCGAACGGGAAGGCAATCGGGCTCGGAGGCAGGGCGCCCGCCCTACTCTCCTGTAAGTATGTATTAGCTGTCTCCCACCTATGAGCTCCAGTTATCAAAAACCTTATTAGAGTAGGGAGAGAGAGAAGGCAATATCACTATGCCTCATACCAAAAATACCATATACTTTGAGAGAAGGCATACACCATTACTGCCTTGGTAAGGATCCAGAAATACCATAAAAGAGAGACTAGAGAGAGTCATACAAGGAATCTCTAAGTTTTATTTGAAAATCTACAAAAACTCCAGTGCTATAGTTAATCGAAGAACAAGAGACATGGCGATTGACTAAACCGTTCTATCCTTTAACTGCTCAAGACAAAAGTGACGGTTGCAAGCCCCATGGTGAAAGGTAATATGGGTAAGTTTAAATCCTAACAATTACCCTAACCCAGAGATGAGATCTTGTTTGAATGCATGTATAACTTTAAGGCATGAAACCACTGCAGAAACTCTTGAGTTCATCTTTGCTCAGGGACGAGCAAAGGTTAAGCTTGGGGGAGCTTGTTGACGGTCCTTAATGCTCATATTTAACCATCAACTAATCATGGAAAAGGATCCAAATGCAACCAACACCTAGACTTAGGGTTTTATCTGACAGAATTCCACAAGTTTTGGTGTTTGTCTATTTCTGTAGGGGGTTATCAGGAAATACGGAAGAAAGGCCCACACGTCGGGTTTACATAGAGATATTAACGTGTCGTGCAATTTTCTACCATCTAGAAGACTCCAGAAGCCACGGGAACGAACGGGAGGCCGATCGGGCCCGAGGGCAGGGCGCCCGCCCTCCCCCCTTGGGTGCCCGCTGTGCTACAGTGCCCAATCAGGAGACGTTTCGCGGATTATGCTCCACCGACCTAAAGGATCAAGGAAAACCGTGCGAGTAATGTCGGTTTGATCCGAGGGCCCAGATTCATCTGAAAAGACTATATAAGCAAGGCCCCTGGCCCCTGGAGATGATACCTCTTCTACAGAATCAAAGTTAGGGTTTCAATTCTTCATCCAAGTAGAGAGGATCCCTCTAGTTCTTCTAGTTCTACCTCTAGTTCATCTAGATCTAGTTCTAGTTCATCTAGTTCTAGTTCTAGTTCCTCTAGTTCTAGTTCTAGTTAGTTCTAGTTGTAATCTAAAAAATAGGGAGAGAGAAGAGGAGAGCGGAGGAGGAGCCGTATCTGTCAGATCTTCCTCAACATTGTACTTTTGCAGCAACTGGTTCGTTCTTCATCGTTCTCCAGGTTCTTCAATTCATAATTCCTGAGTTCTTTAATTACTTTTATTTACATTCAAGTTATTTATTGGATTCTCGCTTGCATCCAGTGCTCTAGTCTTTATAACGCTAGAGTAGTAATTAATAGATTAGACGTGGTGTTTATTTTTGTAATTACCTGGAATTGCACCCAATCCTGCAGATTGTTGTGGTAGCCTTAGGGTAGTGACAGCCCTAACGGTCGACGTATTCCACCTCGTTCGGATCGGTGTTTGTAGGACCGTAGTCAGACCTTCCTAGCCCCCTTCTCATCTCTTTCTGTGGTTAGTGCTCTGATGTCCCGAAATAGATAATCTTTGAAGTAATTCTTGATTCTTAGATCAACTAGAGAACTCTCAGGAAACTTCCTCTCTTCCCACCAAAAACAATTATATAGTTATCCTTAGGCGATCTTGAATCTTAATTAGTACACTCACGTTCCCTGTGAAAAATCCATACTCTGGAATACTCCCGGGTGAAGGCTACATCGGTATCCGTGCGCTTGCGGATTTTTCTATTTGCGTTTAAAATACCCAACAAGCTTTCTGGCGCCGTTGCCGCCCGAAAGCTTGTTGGGTATTTTAAACGCAAACAGTAAAATCCGTAAGCGCACGGATACCTGTTGATATTTGGGAACGCAATAAGGAATTGATCCGCAAGCGCACGGATATCGGTGAGCATTTCACCCGGGAGATTATCCAGAGTTATCGTATTTATATTTTTACCACTGGGAGAAAGGGTGCATCTGACTAACCAAATCTATTGCTACTATCTCTTTAGGCACAAAGAATGTCTTTCGATGTGAGTGATAAATAGAGAAGACTGCAACCGTAGTCTCCTTCTAACCTTGGTAAGGATGATCTACTGTTCTAATGGGGAGGCTAACGGAATCTAGACAACACAAAGGATGTTCGACCCGCACCTATAAACCCTATCCTTCCTGCTAACGAGATGTGATCTACAAAGGTAACTCGGAATTGTCACGTTCCTCACTACTACCACGGTCCAGCTAGTCAGGGAATATCTATGAGTACCCCAGCCTAAACACCACGTTTACGCCAGTAATGATTACTCTAAACTCTACGCGAAGAGATTAAAGTAAACTCATAAACCATAAGAACAATAAAACAAGAACTTACTAGAATTTAGAAGTCGAATTACTGAAGAATCCTAGGAGCAAGCTTCGGGTTAGGAGAACTTGATCCCGCAGGTACAAGCATGGAGTAGACACCGACAGGCCGGGCTTCCTCCAATCTACACCTCCACTCTATATCTCTCAATCTAGTAGAAACTAGAAGATCTATTTCTACCTTACATTGGTTGCTAAGCCTAAAAAGAAATATTAATTAGAGAAGAGGTTTTCCTTCGAGGGCACCCCTCAATCTCTATGATAATTTCTTGTCCTCCTCCAGGGGCCAGGGGCCTTGCTTATATAGTCCTCCCCTTCTATGCGTTTTGGGGTCGGTAGGCGATGTGGTACTAAACTTTCCACCATATCTTATTAAAATGCACATAGGCCTTAATGGACCAAAATATGATTTGGGCCCAATTAATCCCGCAGCTCTTTTATGTGGAGTCCTTCTTTTATTAATATTTCTTGATTCCGAACTCCAAATATAGCAAATAATATATGCATTTCGATTAGCTCGACGAGATCTTTCCAATGGTGTACTCCTTTCTGTGATTGGTGGAAACAACTGGGCGGGCGCCCAAGGGGAGTGGGCGGGCGCCCTGCCCCCGGGTCCGTTCGGCCTCCCGTTCGTTCCCGTAGCTTCTGGAGTCTTCTAGATGATAGAAAATTACGCGGCACGTTAATATCTCTATGTAATCCTGACATGTGGGCCTTTCTTCCTTATTTCCTGATAGCCCCCTGCAGAAATAGACAAACACCAAAACTCGTGGAATTCTGTCAGATAAAACCCTAAGTCTAGATGTTGATTTCATTTGGATCCTTTTCTTTGTTTATTTCATAATTAAATTTGATACTTAAGGACCGTCAACAAGCTCCCCCAAGCTTACCTCTTGATCGTCCCTGAGCAAGGATAGACTTAGCTATGGACCAGAAGTTGTTGCAATATCTTAAAAATTGACGGTACACATGCTTTTTAAATTAGATCTCATCTCTGAGTTAGAGTAAACTGTCAAGACTTAAAACTTACTTTACCTTCACCATGGGACTTGTAACCGTCACTTCTGTCTTGAGAGGTTAAAAGATAGAACAGTCTAGCCAAGTGCCATGTCTCTTATTCTTGATCAGCTATAGCTCTGGGGTTTTTTGCAGATTTTCAAATAAAACTCAGAGATTCCTTGTATGACTCTCTCATATCTCTCTTTTGTGGTATTTCTGGATCCTTACCAAGGCATTGATGGTATATGCCTTCTCTCAAGATATGTGGTATTTATGGTATAAGGCATAGTGACATTGCCTTCTCTCTCACCCTACTCTAATAAGGCTTGATATCTGGAGCTTATAGGTGGGAGACAGCTAATACATACTTACAAGACATTTATTGCATAGTCAAACTATGGATCCAGAGAAACAAATCAATAAGCCAAATCAAGATGTGCATGTGTGGCGAATGAATGGTGTATGGTGATGATGGTAACAACAATGGTGAAAGTCTAATTCTACTTTTGCTCTTTTGAGGGGATACATACCTTCCTTGCTTTTTGAAACTTTATGAGGAGAATGAGATGCTCTTCTTTTTCTTTCCTCTCAGGTGGGTATCCTGTACCCCTATTTCTACTGTCGGACACTTGTCCATTTTTACCTCTCGTCTCACTTTTTCTTTCTTTCGAGGTTCCGGGCACTTGCCCCTTTTTATTTCTTCGTTTATATATTTTTTTTCTTTTTTTTCTCTTTTTTTTCAGAGCACTCATCTCTTGAGATAATATAGCAAGTGGTAGTAACCAAAATATTTGGAGCATTTATTTCATAGGGAATAACAGGGATAGGAAAATATTTTTGACTATTCTCTCCCGGATTAGGAGTAGAATATTTTTGGGTGATTCTGGAGATGGAAATGGATGGATATATGTGGATGGTACTTCCGGAGTAGAAGTAGCATATATGAGTGAACGTGCAAGTGAATCTTGATTTAACCACATGACAAGCTCCTAAGGGTCTACACAGCTTGACCACACTCAATGCTCATAAGCAGTAAATAGTAAATGTGTGGCTCAAAGTCTAGCAAGCATGTATATATGGCTGTGGTAGGAATTTAAACTCTCATCATACAGGAACTCATCATGCAACATTTCAAAGATTTTCAAAGATAAAATTCTCCAGAATTCTAGCATCTCTAGGAACAGATAAACAGCAGCTCAACCTTCCCATATCATATCCGTTAACAACTTAGATTTCAGATCAAGTTTTCATCCCACAAGTTTAGATCTAGAGCAAGCTTTAAATTATAACAGTTATGTCTAAACTTGAGAGGGAACTCGAAAATTGCAAATTAGGCACAGCAACTATTCATCATATCCGTGCTAGAGTTTTATTATTAAAATTCAGATTAGTATAGCCACTTTATTTATTTATTAAACATACTAAGCAAAAGATATATATAAGCACAAAATCTTTATTTTGTTTTTTCATAGTTTATGTATTTTAATATTCTAACATAATATAAGTATAAAGATAGGTAGAAATACTTAGCGAGAATAATGAGGGTGCTCTCCCCCAAGCTGAATTTTAACGTAATTTCTCTTGATGTAGCTAGCAGGTGGCAGAGGTGTATTTGAAAGTCAGCAGCATTCTGACAGCGATTAGAATGTCCTCCGTCTGCTAGTCTTCTTGATTCTTAAATTCTGTGGAGCTCAAATAGACAACAAAGCTTGTGGAACTAATTAAGTGTTAGCATAAATATCTAGCCTTCATCATGTTGAGCTTCCTTAATAAATGTTATTTATTTAGCAGGATCATACACTTATTATTATTATTATTATTTTATATTTTTATTGTAAGATGAAAACTTATTTATTTTATTTTTATGCCACCACAGTGAATGTACTTATGGGTTTTATGCCATGAGCATACTCACATGGGGCTTACTATTTAACATTTTTATTTTCTTTTCAAGATAGCATGAACCTGATTAACTAAGCAAATTATAATTGAATAATTGAAAGGAAAAGGTAACTACCAAGTTTACCTTTTGGCAAGACGTTCGGTATTTTTAAGTCCTCCGAACGGGACTCTCTGTTTTCTCAGTCATCCTGGGATTCGCTAGGTGGCGTAGTCGGTGATTCCGGTGGCGCCTCTCTTCGTGTATAACTATCTTCTCCCTCCACACCTGACTCGGTGCTACGGTCTCCTCAGGACAGTTCTGTTCAAGCTGTATGTCTTCAGTCCTTATCACTTTTCCATCGTAGTCTACCCATCCGTTCTTGATGATTTTCCTCCTCTGGTTGCGGTTGCGTCGTCTTCTTGTCCTGACCTGCTTAGAGTCTTCAACTATATAGTTAGAATCATTAAAGTAGTGGCGTACCTTCTCAGAGGGGAAGTGCATGTGGACTTCTCTGGTTCCAATATAGATAATGGCTTTGATAGTGCTGAGGAACAGTCTTCCAAGGATGGTGGGTGGATCATACTCGTCTTCTCCCATGTCAATGACCTGAAAATCATCTGGAGCTGAATATATTGGTTGTAGGGGCATGGTTCCATGCAGGAGCTGATAAGTGACTGCGGCCATTATGTTGTCGTCAGATCCGGTGTCGTAGAGTGTCTTCTGAAAAGAGTATCCATTGATTGCGCACTCGATGCTTGGAACACCAGGGTCGTCCTTCTTGATCAAGAAAGGTGACCTGAGTCGACGATGTTGACCTCTTCCGACAAGGATCCAATGTTTTAAGTCTTTTGGACAAGACTTTCCACCATCTTCATCCTTTAGGTGCATCATTTGATTAGGTGTGGACCTTGACGTCTACACCTCTTGATACGGTGTCACCCATGTTCTTTTTTGCCCAGTAGTTCGAAGTATGGTGTTGGCAATATCCTGCTCAGTGAGTTTGTGCTCATAGATCCAGGTCCTTCACTTGGTGGAGTCTTGGAGTTGTGAAACTCCTCCATGTTTTGCTTGAAGTGTACCTGTTCATAGGGACAAGGCAGAGATCAAGTGCATGGGCTCTGTTGGTGGAAAACACCAACAGAACCAAAAGTGTATTTGTTCTTCTCTAACCTTAAGCATAGTGAGCAAGACAAAGTTGATGGATAATAAGATCATGAGTGTAGTATTTGAAACATTTGTCAGATCAGATGGCTCAACCTAATGGAAAGATAATCTATCTATATTTATGTTTTATTTATATCTTCCAAATATTGAATGTGCAACATATTAGCTTATATGTTTAGGAGCGTGGGATCACGAAGGTAGTACTAAGAACAAAGATTAAAGGACTAAACATGTTGATTTAATTGAGTTGGTTAATCTGGAGTTATAAATCATACATGTTTGTCTCTTTATTTATGTGAATGCTAGAACCAAGGAGAAGCTTATAAAAGCGATAGTTAAGTACCTTAAGGTGTTACCTTACTTGAAGAGTGACGGTACAGTATCACCTTGTGGAAGCTTTCCTTTCTTAGCGGTTGTGCATCGTGTTTGTGACACCCTCCATGAATCATCTCTTATGAGCCACGTCTTTCTTGTGCAAATTGTTAAACTTCATGTATCACTTTCTTCATCTCCAATGCGAATTTATCTCAGGACTTCCCAGGTTGATATTGAAAGTTTTTCTGTAGGGGTTAGTCCAACAAAATATCCCATATCTACTATAGCATACTATCGGCTTAAAAATCAACCTAGACACCATGTCTAATTTGATTTAGAAGGGCATTTTAACCTAAGCACCATGCTTAATTTAAAACCCCTTGGAAGTAAGATCATCATTCCTAAACTAAGCACCATCCTTAATTAAGAGATAAATGAAACTATTCCAAACCTAGACATATACTAAAGCAAATAAAGGTAGCATGAGAGCATTTATAGAGATCTACTTAAGCGGAGATGAAGTAGTGTAATTAGTATTTAACAAATTGAGCATGTCTCAAAGGTAAGGACAACCAACGTAGCAACATGGCAAAAGATGTTTTTATGTAAAGTACTCCCCCAAGCTTGAATTTTACAAAATTCAAGTTTGGATGAATTTAATTCAATATTGTGTGATGGTTGGTTGGACATACCCTGTGCTTGTCATTCATCCGATCTTCTTGCTCCAATCCTGGAAAGGTTAGTGACAAGAATACCCGAAGGAATATTTCTACAATTATCTTTATATGCTCAATACACAAGGCAATGTTGCAAATAATTAGAAGTTCATGTTATGATCTGATAAGTGCTTGTTTTAGGACACTAAGCATGTCCTTGGGAAACCATCAAGTAATGTTGGTGAAGTGGTTTCCCCTCCAACACCTACCTATATCAAGATCAACTCAACGAGATCTGCAATATTTATTATAGACATATGCATCGACAACCGCCCTTTTAAAGTTTTTATAAATGAAGAGGAAGAGGGGGTTGGAGATCTCAAATGTGGTAAGGATGGAGAGACAAATTGATTGGAGAGATGTTTTATATGAGCAAGGACTGGGTGAGATATTTATGAAATAACTTCCATGCTCACTGTTGTTTCTCTCATTCTTAAACTCCAACGATGATTCTTCATGAATGCTTAAAATTCCTCTAGGATTGTCTCTCAAGTTTGTTTTATCTAACCATTCAATGGTGATAGCACATGGATTTTTAATGCCCTCTAGCCATTGATGTTGCTCTTCTCGATCCTCCTTCTTATGCATGGGATGTCTAGAGAGGTTCATAGGATTATCGGGAGGTTCAAGAGAAAGAGCATAGTAGAAATTATTAAGCTCAAGGATGGGATGGATAGCCGAATTAAGGGATTGAAATGTTTGGAAATCGGCTATTGAAACTTCCTTTCCTCGTCTGGGAGATGATTCCTTCTCTATCTCTAAGATTATTCTATGAAGACTAGTACAAGAAGGATGTCCACAAATGAAGACATACCTTCATTTACTAATAGATAAAGAAAGAAGGACTCTACCAAAGGTTATATGATTAAGACCAATGTGAAAATATCTAGGAAAAACATGGTCTTGTAGGGCTAGGTCTAAACCAGAATTTATAGAAAGATTAACAGATTCCCTAGGTGTGGCTAAAAGTGCATTATCTTCTTGATTAAAAGATAGGACCTCAGCTATAGAAAAGGGTTGGTTTTGACCTATTGCAATCAACTCCGGACACACATCATAATTAGGGGCAGGACGTGTTGACTCCCATGGTCTATGGCTGGTTTCCGAAGGTGCAAAGAATTTAATAATAGGTATGGAATTTGAGTTATCCATAAAAATAAAAAGATAAAACAATAAAAGTATAAAAGTATAATACAAGATAATAGCAAGACTCAAAGTTATCTCAGCAAACCGTCTTTCTCCCCGGCAACGGCGCCAGAAATGCTTGTTGATATTTGGGAACGCAATAAGGAATTGATCCGCAAGCGCACGGATATCGGTGAGCATTTCACCCGGGAGATTATCCAGAGTTATCGTATTTATATTTTTACCACTGGGAGAAAGGGTGCATCTGACTAACCAAATCTATTGCTACTATCCCTTTAGGCACAAAGAATGTCTTTCGATGTGAGTGATAAATAGAGAAGACTGCAACCGTAGTCTCCTTCTAACCTTGGTAAGGATGATCTACTGTTCTAATGGGGAGGCTAACGGAATCTAGACAACACAAAGGATGTTCGACCCGCACCTATAAACCCTATCCTTCCTGCTAACGAGATGTGATCTACAAAGGTAACTCGGAATTGTCACGTTCCTCACTACTACCACGGTCCAGCTAGTCAGGGAATATCTATGAGTACCCCAGCCTAAACACCACGTTTACGCCAGTAATGATTACTCTAAACTCTACGCGAAGAGATTAAAGTAAACTCATAAACCATAAGAACAATAAAACAAGAACTTACTAGAATTTAGAAGTCGAATTACTGAAGAATCCTAGGAGCAAGCTTCGGGTTAGGAGAACTTGATCCCGCAGGTACAAGCTTGGAGTAGACACCGACAGGCCGGGCTTCCTCCAATCTACACCTCCACTCTATATCTCTCAATCTAGTGGAAACTAGAAGATCTATTTCTACCTTACATTGGTTGCTAAGCCTAAAAAGAAATATTATTTAGAGAAGAGGTTTTCCTTCGAGGGCACCCCTCAATCTCTATGATAATTTCTTGCCCTCCTCCAGGGGCCAGGGGCCTTGCTTATATAGTCCTCCCCTTCTATGCATTTTGGGGTCGGTAGGCGATGTGGTACTAAACTTTCCACCATATCTCATTAAAATGCACATACGCCTTAATGGACCAAAATCTGATTTGGGCCCAATTAATCCCGCAGCTCTTTTATGTGGAGTCCTTCTTTTATTAATATCTCTTGATTCCGAACTCCAAATATAGCAAATAATATATGCATTTCGATCAGCTCGACGAGATCTTTCCAATGGTGTACTCCTTTCTGTGATTGGTGGAAACACCTGGGCGGGCGCCCAAGGGGAGTGGGCGGGCGCCCTGCCCCCGGGTCCGTTCGGCCTCCCGTTCGTTCTCGTAGCTTCTGGAGTCTTCTAGATGATAGAAAATTACGCGGCACGTTAATATCTCTATGTAATTCTGACATGTGGGCCTTTCTTCCTTATTTCCTGATAGCCCCCTGCAGAAATAGACAAACACCAAAACTCGTGGAATTCTGTCAGATAAAACCCTAAGTCTAGATGTTGATTTCATTTGGATCCTTTTCTTTGTTTATTTCATAATTAAATTTGATACTTAAGGACCGTCAACAATACCGATGTAGCCTTCACCCGGGAGTATTCCAGAGTATCGATTTTCCACTGGGAACGTGAGTGTACTAATTAAGATCCAAGATCGCCCAAGGACAACTATATGATTATTTTTGGTGGGAAGAGAGGAAGTTTCCTGAGAGTTCTCTAGTTGATCTAAGAATCAAGAATTACTTCAAGATTATCTATATCGGGACATCAGAACACTAACCACAGAAAGAGATGAGAAGGGGGCTAGGAAGCTCCGACTACGGTCCTACAAACACCGATCCGAACGAGGTGGAATACGTCGACCATTAGGGCTGTCACTACCCTAAGGCTACCACAACAATCCGCAGGATTGGGTGCAATTCCAGGTAATTGCAAGACTAAACACCACGTCTAATCTATTAATTACTACTCTAATGTTTCAAAGATTAGAGCACTTGATGCAAGCGGGAATCCAATAAATAACTTGAATGTAAATAAAAGTAATTAGAGAACTCAGGAGTTATGAATTGAAGAACCTGGAGAATGATGAAGAACGAACCAGATGCTGAAAAAGTACAATGTTGAGGAAGATCCGACAGATCCGGCTCCTCCTCCGCTCTCCTCTTCTCTCTCCCTATTTTCTAGATTACAACTATAACTAGAACTAGAGGAACTAGAACTAGAACTAGATGAACTAGAACTAGATCTAGATGAACTAGAGGTAGAACTAGAAGAACTAGAGGGATCCTCTCTACTTGGATGAAGAATTGAAACCCTAGCTTTGATTCTGTAGAAGAGGTATGATCTCCAGGGGCCAGGGGGTCTGGTTTTATAGTCCCTTCAAGTGAATCTGGGCCATCGGATCAAACCGACATTAATCGCACGGTTTTCCTTGATCCTTTAGGTCGGTGGAGCGTTGTCCCGAAAGAGAGTCCTCATTGGGCACTGTAGCTGGGCGGGCGCCCAGGAGAGTAGGGCGGGCGCCCTGCCTCCGAGCCCGATTGCCTTCCCGTTCGGTCCCGTGGCTTCTGGAGTGTACTAGATGATAGAAAATTGTGCGGCACGTTAATATCTCTATGTAAACCGGACGTGTGGGCCTTTCTTCCATATTTCCTGATAACCCCCTGCAGAAATAGACAAACAACAAAACTTGTAGAATTCTGTCAGATAAAACCCTAAGTCTAGGTGTTGGTTGCATTTGGATCCTTTTCCATGTTTAGTTGATGGTTAAATATGAGCATTAAGGACCGTCAACAAGCTCCCCCAAGCTTAACCTTTGCTCGTCCCTGAGCAAAGATGGACTCAAGAGTTTCTGCAGTGGTTTCATACCTTAAAGATACATATGCGTTCAAACAAGATCTCATCTTTGGGTTAGGGTAAACTGTTAAGATTTAAATTTACTCATATTACCTTCCACCATGGGGCTTGCAACCATCACTTGTGTCTTGAGCAGTTAAAAGATAGAACGGTCTAATCAAGCGCCATGTCTCATGTTCTTGATCAACTATAGCTCTGGAGTTTTTGCAGATTTTCAAATAAAACTCAGAGATTCCTTGTATGACTTTCTCTAGTCTCTCTTTTGTGGTATTTCTGGATCCTTACCAAGGCAGTAATGGTGTATGCCTTCTCTCAAAGTATGTGGTATTTTTGGTATGAGGCATAGTGGCATTGCCTTCTCTCTCACCCTACTCTAATAAGGTTTTGATATCTGGAGCTCATAGGTGGGAGACAGCTAATACATACTTACAAGACATTTATTGCATAGTCAGACCATGGATCCAGAAGAACAAGTCAATAAGTCAAATCAAGATGTGCATGTGTGGCGAATGAATGGTGTATGGTGATGATGGTGATAACAATGGTGGAAGTCTAATTCTACTTATGCTCTTTTGAGGGGATACATACCTTTCTTGCTCTTTTGAAACTTTTTGAGGAGAATGAGATGCTCTATATTTTATTTTTCTTTTCTCTCAGGTGGGTATCTTGTACCCCTAATTCTACTGTCGGACACTTGTCCATTTTTACCTCTCGTCTCACTTTTTCTTTTCATTCGAGGTTCCGGGCACTTGCCCCTTTTATTTCCTCGCATTCTTTCTGTTTTTCTTTCTTTTTTTAGAGCACTCATCTCCTAAAATAATATAGCAAGTGGTAGTAACCAAGATAACTTGAGCATTTTTTTTCACAGGGAAAAACAGAAATAGGAGAATGTTTTTGGCTATTCTCTCCCGGATTAGGAGTAGAATATTTTTGGGTGGTTCTGGAGATGGAAATGGATGGATATATATGGATGGTACTTCTAGAGTAGAAGTACCATGTGTGAGTGAACGTGCAAGTGAATCTTGATTTAACCACATGACAAGCTCCTAAGGGTCTACACAGCTTGACCACACTCAATGCTCATAAGCATTAAAAAGTAAATGTGTGGTTCATAGTCTAACAAGCATGTATATATGGCTGTGGTAGGAATTTAAACTCTCATCATACAGGAACTCATCATGCAACATTTTAAAGATTTTCAAAGATAAAATTCTCCAGAATTCTAGCATCTCTAGGAACAGATAAACAGCAGCTCAACCTTCCCATATCATATCCGTTAATGACTTAGACTTCAGATCAAGTACTCTTCCCACAAGTTTAGGTTTAGAGCAAATCTTAATTAATAACAGTCATGCCAAAACTTGAGAGAGATTTCAATTTTAAGAACTAGTCATGGCAGAGCAACTATTCATCATTTCCATGTGAGAGCTTATCATGAGGGTTCATAGCAAACTTTATTTATTTATTTATTTAGCAAACTAAGTGTTGACGGTCCTTAAGTATCAAATTTAATTATCAAATAAATAAAGAAAAGGATCCAAATGAAATCAACATCTAGACTTAGGGTTTTATCTGACAGAATTCCACGAGTTTTGGTGTTTGTCTATTTCTGCAGGGGGTTATCAGGAAATACGGAAGAAAGGCCCGCACGTCGGGATTACGTAAAGATATTAACGTGCTGCGCAATTATCTTACATCTAGAAGACTCCAGAAGCCACGAGACCGAAGCGGAGGCGAAACGGGGCCAGAGGCAGGGCGCCCGCCCTCCTGCCCTAGGCGCCCGCCCCCTCTAGGAGTCCAATCAGGACTCTGCTTTGCGGGAGATCTCCACCAACCTAAAGGATGAATCTAAACCATACAATCTATGTCGGTTTGATCCAACGGCCCATATTCACTTGAAGGGACTATAAAACCAGACCCCCTGGCCCCTGGAGGAGAGAGACTCTCAACCCTAATTCATTGTTCCATCAAGGGAGAAGAAGCCTCTGATCAAGATTAGAGCCACCACATCAATTAGATATCTAGATTAGCATAGCTACATAGGATTAGAACTAGATGGAGTCAATCTTCGATTGGTTTCCGGATCTGTCAAGAGGATTCTTGGTAATTCTCTAATTGTGCTTCTAATTACTTTCTAATTAACTTTGTTCTTCAATATTATGAATATGACTTTGTTCTACTTCAATATATTGCTTATGACTTTGCTCTACTTGCTTATATTCAAGATTATATTGCTCTTAGTTTATCATAGTTATGTACTTGTCTTAGTTAGATTGGATCTATATACATGCTTAGGATCGTATAGCGTTTGTCCATCGGATCCATGGGTAAATGATAGATATTGTGTAGGTGTGGTGCTTATACCGTATTTATCTGCGATTGTACCCAATATGCCAGATCGTGGGGTGGTTCGTGATAGTGACAGCTTCATTGATTCTTATATAGTCCCCCTCTCGTGTATTGGGCTGGCAGAGCAACATTATTACAGGGGAGTGATTGCTATGTTTCTCATATTCCTTGCTAATATCACTATGCATGGGTGTAGTCTTGTCTCACAATGATTGCTAAGTATGCTTGCACTAACTATGATATGCTAGACTATATAGTTAAGAATAACTTAGGGAATATTCTTGTAGTTCGTTCTAATACCATGCTAATGACTTTCTAGAGTATCTAATTGAGGTGCTTATCATATTTATTATGTGGCTAGATCAGATTAGTTATCCTTGTCACTATTATTATTTCATATATCTTTTATGTGACACTTATCCCTGTATGAACAGTTAGATATAATGTTCTCAATTATACATGCAATGATAGATGCTCAATCTCATATTCTATTCTGTAATCAATAGTGATGATTGTTAATCCCTTCCCAGTGGTAAAAATATAAATAACGATACCTGGAATACTTCCCGGTTAAAATGCTGCATCGGTATTAATCTGTGCGCTTGCAGATCCCATTCATTATTTATTTAGAAGAGCAATTGCATATTTCAATACCGCGTCTCTTATATCATGCTGGGGATGACAACTTGGCTTAACTGGTGTGAGGGATAGGTTTGGCATTTTTGGCACCGTTACTAGATTTAGAGAATTTAATCTACTTTTGGTAATGATGTTAAGAATACCCAACAAGCATTTTTGGCGCCGTTGCCGGGGAAGGTTGATTACTAATCCGGAATAGAATAAAAGATTTTGAGTTATCATTTGCATCACTAATATGATTGAGCTTATCTATTCTCTCATACAGTTTTATCCCGATATTTTTCTATTTTATCTTATGCAGGGGAATGTATGAATAGAAGACATCTTCTAGGAAATTTTGTTGACAATCCCGAAGCATTATTCAAGAAGACGAGAGCCAAGAAGAAATCATCAACACTTCACGAAGAAGCTTCATCCAATCAAGAAGATCACCGGAACTTGTCTTCAGAGTTCGAAGCCATGGCGAACAAATCAATCCGCGAGTTCTCAGCTCCCACTACGGACAACATCCGTACTGGACCTGCTGCAGAGATCGACGGCAACTTTGAGCTCAAGCCTGGACTTATCAACATGGTGCAATCCAACCAGTTCTGTGGGAAGGCACACGAAGATGCTAGTGCTCATTTACAACACTTCCTGGAGATTTGCAACACATTCACCATATCAGGAGTTTCCAAAGATGCTATACTACTTCGCCTCTTCCCATTCTCACTATTAGGAAGAGCGAAGCAGTGGTTCTACGCTACAAAGGAGAAGAATATTACGTGGGCACTCTGCTCAACAAACTTCCTGGCAAAGTTCTTTCCCATGGGCAAGACCAATGCTCTCCGTGGGAAGATTACAAGTTTTTAGCAACAAAATGATGAATCTGTTCCAGAAGCATGGGAGCGCTTTCAAGACTACATCCTAGAATGTCCCCATCATGGAATGGAGAGTTGGCTATTGATGCAGACGTTTTATCACGGGCTCGGCAACAGTGCCCGAGAAACCATGGATGCTGCAGCTGGAGGAGCATTTTTATCACCTACTATACCACAAGCCACAGCTCTTGTGGAGAAGATGGCGTCCAACCAAAGCTGGAATGAAGAGAGGACCCAAACACGCAAGAGAGGTGGAGGTATGCATCAGCTGAAGGAGGTAGACATGTTGTCTGCGAAGCTAGACCTGCTCATGAAGAAGCTCGACGATAGAGCTGGAGACAAGAAAGAAGTTATGCACATCTACGACTCTCACATGACTTGTGAGGAGTGTGGAGACACTGGACACTCAGGCAACCACTGCCCTGAGATGCTTGAGGATGTGAACTACATCAACAACAACAACTACTACTACAACCGTCCTCAACAAAATCAAGGTTGGAATCAACAGAGACCTAACTACTCAGGTAATTATCAAGGTAACAGTTCTTACAACAATAATAATAATTTTCCACCTTTGAGAGAGTTAGTGTCTAATCAAGGAAAGCTAATGGATAACCTATCTAAGAAATTGGCATCTAATGATAAAATGCTAGAAAATATAAATAATAGAATGGATAATTTCTCTACTGCCATCAAGAATCAAATTAGCTTTAATAAAATGATTGAATCCCAGTTAAATCAAATAGCTGCTGCTGTTCCTACTACTAACCCCGGTATACCATCACAACCGGAAGGACTAGAATATGCAAATCTTGTAGACATGTTTGATGCAGGTAATTGGAGTAACCCCGTCAATGAATTCTCTACTGACCTTCTGCCGGTCAAGAGAGGCGATCTAGGACGCCCCGTCATCCCGATCTCCATCGGCATGGTGGACGTTCCAGAAGCACTCTGCGACTTTGGCTCCAGTGTCAACATTATACCCAGGGTACTCTATGAAAAATTCTTTACATATCCTTTATTAGAGACAACCATGTGTTTGCAGTTTGTAGATCAGACGATAACTTTTCCAAAAGGATTAGTGAAGAACCTTTGTGTCCGAGTTGGTACCTTATATGCCCCAGCAGACTTCGTAGTGGTAGAGACCCGAAATGATGAGAGAGCACCTATCATCCTAGGGAGGCCATTCTTGAACACCACGGGAGCTATCATCTACGCTAGTGCTGCCAAGATCAGTTTCTACGTCAAAGGGAAGAAGGAGACATTTTTCTTCAAGAACAAGACTACACAAATTCAAGATCAATCCAGACATAAATCAAGGAAGAGGACCAACAGGAGAAACAGGAACAAGCAAGTGTGGACTGAGTCAGCTAAGATGGTCACTGTAGTTCATGGAGGCCAAGATCATCAACTTAAGTCACCGTTTTTGACCAAGAAGGACGACCTAGGAATGCCAAGCATTTACTGCTCCATACATGGATATAGCTTCGACAAGACGATTTGCGACACCGGATCGGGCGTCAACATAATGGCCGCAGTCACCTATCGGCTCTTGTTCGGGACCATGCCACTAAGACCAACATACATTCAGCTCCAGATGGCAGATTAGACATTTCGAGAAGTCAAAGGAACAGTAACTGATGTCCCAGTCAAAATTGACGATCACTTTGTCTACACAGACTTTCAAGTTGTTGACATGGGAGAAGACGAGTATGATCCACCCATCATCCTTGGAAGACCGTTCCTCAGCACTGTTAAAGCAATTATCTACATTGGAACCGGAGAAGTCCATATGCACTTCCCCTCAGAGAAGGTACGCCGTTATTTTATTGACCCTGACTATATCGTTGAAGAATCTAAGCAGGTCAGAAAGAGACGCAACCGCAACCAGAGGAGGCAGATCATCAAGGACGGATGGGCAGACTATGAAGGAGAAGTTGTAAGATCAGAAGACGTGGATTCTAAACCGAATTATCCAGAGGAGATTGAAGCACCTAGTCAGGTATGGAAAATGAAGATAACTATACATGAAGAGGAGGCGCTGCCGGAAGTACCGACTACGCCACCCAACGAACCTCAGGACGATTAAGAGAATGGAGAGTCCCGTTCGGAGGACTTAAAAACACCGAACGCCTTGCCAAGAGGTAAACTTGGTAGTTATCCTTTCCCTTTCAATTATTTCAAATAGTTTACTTAGTTAATCATGTTCACACTATCCTAAAAAGAAAATAAAAATGTGAAAAAACTGTAAGCCCCATGTGAGTAGACGAGTGGCATAAAACCCATAAGTACATTCACTGTGGTGGCATAAAAATAAAATAAAAATTTCTTTTCTGCTTTATAAAACAAAAATATAAAAAACAGGGAGTAATATTTATTAAGGAGTCTCAACATGATAAAGGCTAGATATTTATGCTAACACTTAACCAGTTCCACAAGCTTTGTTGTCTATTTGAGCTCCACAGAATTTAAGAATCAAGAAGACTAGCAGACGGAGGACATTCTAATCGCAGTCAGAATGCTGCTGACTTTCAAATACACCTCTACCACCTGCTAGCTACATCAAGAGAAATTACGTCAAAATTCAGCTTGGGGGAGAGCACCCCCATTTATCACAATAAGTATTTCTATCTATCTATCTTTATACTTATATTATTTTAGAATATAAATATACATAACTATGGAAAACCAAATAAAGATTTTATGCTTATATATATTTGTCTTTTGCTTAGTGTGTTTAATAAATAAAGTGGCTATGCTAATCTATATCTAAATAAAACTCAAGCATGGATATGATGAATAGTTGCTCTGCCTAATTTGCACATTTTAAGTTCTCTCTCAAGTTTAGATATAACTGTTATAATTTAAAGCTTGCTCTAGACCTAAACTTGTGGGATGAAAACTTGATCTGAAGTCTAAGTTGTTAACGGATACGATATGGGAAGGTTGAGCTGCTGTTTATCTGTTCCTAGAGATGCTAGAATTCTGGAGAATTTTATCTTTGAAAATCTTTAAAATGTTGCATGATGAGTTCCTATATGATGAGAGTTTAAATTCCTACCACAGCCATATATACATGCTTGTTGGACTTTGAGCCACACATTTACTATTTACTGCTTATGAGCATTGAGTGTGGTCAAGCTGTGTAGACCCTTAGGAGCTTGTCATGTGGTTAAATCAAGATTTCACTTGCACGTTCACTCATATATGCTACTTCTACTCCGGAAGTACCATCCACATATATCCATCCATTTCCATCTCCAGAATCACCCAAAAATATTCTACTCCTAATTCGGGAGAGAATAACCAAAAATATGTCTGTTTTCCCTTGTGAAATAAATGCTCAAGTTATCTTGTTACTACCACTTGCTATAATATCTCAAGAGATGAGTGCTCTAATAAAAAAAAAGAGAAAAAAAAGAAAAACAGATACGAGGAAATAAAAAGGAGCAAGTGCTCGGAACCTCGAAAGAAAAGAAAAAGAAGAGCATCTCATTCTCCTCATAAAGTTTCAAGAGCAAGAAAGGTATGTATCCCCTCAAAGAGCAAAGTAGAATTAGACTTCCACCACCATTGTTTCCACCATTGTTATCACCATCATCACAATACACCATTTATTCGCCACACATGCACATCTTGATTTGACTTATTGATTTGTTTCTTTGGATCCATGGTTTGACTATACAATACATGTCTTGTAAGTATGTATATTTTATCTCCCACCTATGAGCTCCAGATATTAAAGCCTTATTAGAGTAGGGTGAGAGAGAAGACAATGTTACTATGCTTCATACCACAAATACTACATATCTTGAGAGAAGGCATGTACCATCACTGCCTTGGTAAGGATCCAGAAATACCACAAAAGAGAGATCTGAGAGAATCATACAAGGAATTTCTGAGTTTTATTTGAAAATCTGCAAAAAACACCAGAGCTATAGCTGATCAAGAATAAGAGACATGGCACTTGGCTAGACTGTTCTATCTTTTAACCACTCAAGACAGAAGTGACGGTTACAAGTCCCATGGTGAAGGTAAAGTAAGTAAGTTTTAAGTCTTGACAGTTTGCTCTAACTCAGAGATGAGATCTTATTTAAAAAGCATGTGTACCATCAATTTTTTTAAAGATATTGCAACAACTTATGATCCATAGTTGAGTCTATCCTTGCTCAGGGACGAGCAAGAGGTAAGCTTGGGGGAGTTTTTTGACGGTCCTTAAGTATCAAATTTAATTATCAAATAAATAAAGAAAAGGATCCAAATGAAATCAACATCTAGACTTAGGGTTTTATCTGACAGAATTCCACGAGTTTTGGTGTTTGTCTATTTCTGCAGGGGGTTATCAGGAAATACGGAAGAAAGGCCCACACGTCGGGATTACGTAAAGATATTAACGTGCTGCGCAATTATCTTACATCTAGAAGACTCCAGAAGCCACGAGACCGAAGCGGAGGCGAAACGGGGCCAGAGGCAGGGCGCCCGCCCTCCTGCCCTGGGCGCCCGCCCCCTCCAGGAGTCCAATCAGGACTCTGCTTTGCGGGAGATCTCCACCGACCTAAAGGATGAATCTAAACCATACAATCTATGTCGGTTTGATCCAACGGCCCATATTCACTTGAAGGGACTATAAAACCAGACCCCCTGGCCCCTGGAGGAGAGAGCCTCTCAACCCCAATTCATTGTTCCATCAAGGGAGAAGAAGCCTCTAATCAAGATTAGAGCCACCACATCAATTAGATATCTAGATTAGCATAGCTACATAGGATTAGAACTAGAAGGAGTCAATCTTCGATTGGTTTCCGGATCTGTCAAGAGGATTCTTGGTAATTCTCTAATTGTGCTTCTAATTATTTTCTAATTATCTTTGTTCTTCAATATTATGAATATGACTTTGATCTACTTCAATATATTGCTTATGACTTTGCTCTACTTGCTTATATTCAAGATTATATTGCTCTTAGTTTATCATAGTTATGTACTTGGCTTAGTTAGATTGGATCTATATACATGCTTAGGATCGTATAGCGTTTATCCATCGGATCCATGGGTAAATGATAGATATTGTGTAGGCGTGGTGCTTATACCGTATTTATCTGCGATTGTACCCAATATGCCAGATCGTGGGGTGGTTCGTGATAGTGACAACTTCATTGATTCTTATATAGTCCCCCTCTCATGTATTGGGCTGGCAGAGCAACATTATTACAGGGGAGTGATTGCTATGTTTCTCATATTCCTTGCTAATATCACTATGCATGGGCGTAGTCTTGTCTCACAATGATTGCTAAGTATGCTTGCACTAACTATGATATGCTAGACTATATAGTTAAGTATAACTTAGGGAATATTCTTGTAGTTCGTTCTAATACCATGCTAATGACTTTCTAGAGTATCTAATTGAGGTGCTTATCATATTTATTATGTGGCTAGATCAGATTAGTTATCCTTATCACTATTATTATTTCATATATCTTTTATGTGACACTTATCCCTGTATGAAGAGTTAGATATAATGTTCTCAATTATACATGCAATGATAGATGCTCAATCTCATATTCTATTCTGTAATCAATAGTGATGATTGTTAATCCCTTCCCAGTGGTAAAAATATAAATAACGATACCTGGAATACTTCCCGGTTAAAATGCTGCATCGATATTAATCTGTGCGCTTGCAGATCCCATTCATTATTTATTTAGAAGAGCAATTGCATATTTCAATACCGCGTCTCTTATATCATGCTGGGGATGACAACTTGGCTTAAGTGGTATGAGGGATAGGTTTGGCATTTTTGGCACCGTTACTAGATTTAGAGAATTTAATCTACTTTTGGTAATGATGTTAAGAATACCCAACACTAAGCAAAGATATATATAAGCACAAAATCTTTATTTGGGTTCTTATGATTATGCATCATTTTATTATCAGAGTAAAGTATAAACGTGAGTAGAATACTTAGCTGGATAAATGGGGGTGCTCTCCCCCAAGCTGGATTTTGACGTAATTTCTTCTCATGTAGCTAGCAGGTGGTGGAGGTGTATTTGAATGTCGGCAGCACCTTGACAGCGATTAGGATGTCCTCCGTCAGCTGATCTTCTTTGATCCTTGAATTCTGTGGAGCTCAAATAGACAACAAAGCTTTGTGGAACTAGTTAAGTGTTAGCATAAATATCTAGCCTACTTCTTCTTCCGGAAGTACGCATCCACATATATCCACCCATTTCCATCTCCAGAACCACCCAAAAATATTCTACTCTTAATCCGAGAGAGAATAGCCAAAAACATTTCTATTTTTCCCTGTGAAATAAATGCTCAAGTTATCTTGGTTACTACCACTTGCTATATTATCTCATGAGATGAGTGCTCTAAAAAAAGAAAAAAAAAGTATACGAGGAAATAAAAAGGGGCAAGTGCCTGGAACCTCGAAAGAAAAGAAAAAGTGACACGAGAGGTAAAAATGGACAAGTGTCCGACAGTAGAATTAGGGATACAAGATACCCACCTGAGAGGAAAGAAAAAGAAAATATAGAGCATCTCATTCTCCTCAAAAAGTTTCAAAAGAGCAAGAAAGGTATGTATCCCCTCAAAAGAGCACAAGTAGAATTAGACTTTCACCATTGTTATCACCATCATTACCATACACCATTCATTCGCCACACATGCACATCTTGATTTGACTTATTGACTTGTTCTTCTGGATCCATGGTTTGACTATGCAATAAATGTCTTGTAAGTATGTATTTGCTGTCTCCCACCTATGAGCTCCAGTTATCGAAAACCTTATTAGAGTAGGGAGAGAGAGAAGGCAATATCACTATGCCTCATACCAAAAATACCACATACTTTGAGAGAAGGCATACACCATTACTGCCTTGGTAAGGATCCAGAAATACCATAAAAGAGAGACTAGAGAGAGTCATACAAGGAATCTCTGAGTTTTATTTGAAAATCTACAAAAACTCCAGTGCTATAGTTAATCAAAGAACAAGAGACATGGCGCTTGACTAAACCGTTCTATCCTTTAACTGCTCAAGACAAAAGTGACAGTTGCAAGCCCCATGGTGAAAGGTAATATGAGTAAGTTTAAATCTTAACAGTTACCCTAACCCAGAGATGAGATCTTGTTTGAATGCATGTATAACTTTAAAGCATGAAACCACTGCGGAAACTCTTGAGTTCATCTTTGCTCACGGACGAGCAAAGGTTAAGCTTGGGGGAGCTTGTTGACGGACCTTAATGCTCATAATTTAACCATCAACTCATCATGGAAAAGGATCCAAAT